>NW_026598614.1:0-25000 GCF_029784155.1 Uranotaenia lowii
AAATTTCATCAGTTTCGATAACCCAGTTCAAAAGTAGGCAGTGTGGAAAATTTCCCAAAAGACAGGTTGCTAGTTGCCAATTTGTATACTTACTTAAGTTGTGTAATACTTCGATCTTCTACACTGCTCTCTAATCCACGATTCCGGTAGGTCGCCTGATCGTCTATAAACTTGATATTGGTATTGACTTAACTCCATTGGCGTCCTCGAGACACTCACTGAGTGCCAGCTTCAAAATTGCACAGTATTTTTGAATGGGACTTGGTTTCGGAATTCATGTTCTTGGATACAAAAGTGACTTCTTTGGCTTCGTATCACTTCAGGGCATCATTCGAACAGTGGATCAAATGAAAATAGACCCAAATAATGCAAAAGTTCGCCCTACCTCTTCGTTTGGACTTGAAACTATCCAAAGAATGCTAATCCAGCTGCAAAGAGCTTTAGAAGCTATTTTTACAGTAAATCGGGTTTTTGTTAAAAACCAACATTTCTATCGCTCCATAGTTCCTCGATCGAGGTATAAAGATTGCGCTTCCTGTATGCACTCACCACTGACAAAACAACCATTCGGACCTCAAAACTTTTCTGGCTATGCTAAGAATTGCGTAGAAATGTTTAATCACAAAACTCACAGTTGCGGCACGACTCCAATTAGTTTTCTAACACCCGTTGAAAGAGTTGAGTATTTTCCAGAAGTATGCGTAAAATAAAGATGCGTCGTTGCTTCTAGAGTGAGCTTATTTTTTCAACTTTTCAAAATACAAAAAAAGTACATTGCAAACAATACATTTTCAGCTAATCTTTAGGCAAAAAATTAAGGCAAAATAGCTGTGTTAATAAAGTCTATTTTCACAATTCTGCCGCGCATAGCAAGTCCGTCCCATTTGCGTTTTTGTTGAGTTGAGAAAACAGCAATTGAATTTTGTTACTTGATTTGACAAATTTCGTATTTTCCCACGGTTTTGATGGCAGCAATCAACAGCATTTGTTACTTACGTGACAAACAAAAACTTTTGCATCATTGCTCGTTCAAAAATACCAAAATTTGGTTTGTTTGTGATGAAAATTATACTCTGGGACGCTTATGCGAATATTTTCATGGTAGGTATCAGCAAAAATGATAGCAAGTCAGTCCCATTCCATAGCTGCAAACGCTGATGAAAAAACAAGGCTAGAAAGAGCTTGTCCCGGTCTATCGGAACCTATTTCTTGGACAACCTTGGGTAAGCATTCCAGATTGTCCAACATAAACCAGGCTATCGGATCTTTAAAGAATAAATGGAAAATACCCGGTCTGGTCCGGTTGCCCGGATATTGAAGTAAAAACTCTGATTTTTCTGAATTTGTTCACAATTTTAGCAAAATCCGATCCAAAAACTCTTATTTAAATCCTGAAATATAGTTCCAAAGTTCTTCCTCGTTATTCCAATATAGCTATGTAATTCACTTGACAAGAGCATAGATTGCGAATACTTAGTTAACCTTAGATTTTCTGCAATCGACATCTCCTTTCCAATTTGCATCAATAGCCAGCCATTTCTTGTTGTTACTTACTTACTTAACGATCCCGCGTTGATTCTCCGGCGCTAGGGCCGTGGTAAAAATCCTCCACTGTTGACGATCCGGAGCCAGCGTCCTCTCTTGGTCCCAGTCAAGGTCTCTTCGATAGTTCGGATTTCCGCGGCTGGGTTTAGCCGCCACGAGCTTCTGGGTCTGCCTGTTCTTCGATGTCCTTCTGGATTCCATTCAAGCGCCTCTCTGAGATCCAATTGCCAGGCCACCAAGTGCAGATGATATTCCGCAGGAAGCGATTCAAGAATACTTGCGGTTTTCGCGTCGTTATCGCATATGTTCACCAAGTTTCAGATCCGTACATCAATGCGGATTTGACGTTTGAGTTGAAGATTCGAATTTTTGTTCGAAGAGATGTCTGACATGAGCGTCAGATGTTGCGGAAACTCGCAAATGCAAATCGGGCTTTTCTGATCTTGTTCTGATCTTGTCCACCTATTTTATAGCTTAGAAGATATCTACCTACCAGTTCTTTTGGATTGGCTTAAGATTCGTGTTATCGTCATCAGAAGCCGAATCTTCGAATCTCACCACAGGTTTGGATGTTTGGTTTCAAAAACCTATTAGTCTTTCAGAACACCTCTTTGCTTTCTATAGGTCACGATGATGGATTACGGATATATACCGCATTGTTGACTGCCTTAGTTCAAAATCTTTTCGGTAACTTTGCATTATACCATATGGCCTGCATTTCGCCCTGATCTGTAAGCTTAGGTCTTCTGGTGATTGATTCCACTTCTTGCTGTCTATCGTTCAACCCCATCCAGCAAACATTTTTGTAGCTAGATTTTTATACTGTTTCGATATACGTTTCATATACATTATAGAATGATCGTATAGATGTAGATAAAACAACATGTACCTACCAAAGTGGAGGCAATATACACTGTATCAAAAAATTGTCCGTACAGCACGTACCTTGAAAACCAAACAATCAAAAAGTGCACTTTTTCAGTCAATAAAAATACTACAATTACATCATTCGCTGCAGAAACTAGTCCTTTTTGTAGATCAATATTAGAAATGTTTATGAATTAAACCTTATGAATAATCCAATTCATTTTGTATAGAAAGTCCCAAAAACGACGTCAAAAAATTGTCCGTACACCGAGGCCTTTGTCAAATATTAGTCAAGTAAACAGTTATATGTCAGTCTGTCAAACGCAGAAACGTGAGTTGAATCTCAGCAAAGACAATTTCCAGTGGTCTGAGCGATAAATACGGTAAAATGAACTTTATTTAGCATAAATCGGTAGATTTTCGTGTTTCCGGATGTCTACGGGTATTTTTTTTGTGAAAAGCAGACATTTTCTTGTTAATTAAATCCACAAAAATTAGCAAAAAAATGTCTGCTCCTCCCAAAAAATACCCGTTGACATCCGGAAACTGATTGCTGACCTGAAGAATGACGTTAAAAGCTTGTCCGAAATTGCAGGTATAGTAAAACGGCCACGATCGACGGTTCAGTATGTCCTTCAGAACTTTAAGAAGACTAACTCACTGGAGACCACTCCAGGAAGAGGCCGCAAATTGAAGCTTACGGATCGTCACTATCGCATCATTGTCATGGAAATCAGTCAGAATCCTAAAATCGGTGCCCCGAAACTAGCAGACAGCCTGAAGAATGTTGAAAACATACAGGTTAATACTCAAACGGTACGGAACATACTTCATGAGAAAATATACCGAGGTCGTGTTGCTCTGAAGAAGCCGTTTATATCTGCTAAATATAAGAAAGAGCGGCTGGAATACGCTCAAAAGTATGTCCTGGAACCGAAAGAGTTCTGGCAGAACGTCATATTCACTGACGAAAGCTAATTTAATATTTTTGGGTCCGACGGACATGTAAGAGTATGGCGTAATCCAAATACTGAATTGGATCCGAAAAATTTGTGACCGACAGTCAAGCACGGTGGTGGCCATGTAATGGTGTGGTATGCTTTCAGCGCAAATGCACCGGAAACTTGACATTCATTCACGGAGAAAAATAAATAGATTTATCAGTCATATTACGCGTCTACAGGAATATAAATATGATTGTTTAGTTCTGACCCGAAAATACGATCAAACCAACCATCAGCTTATACGATTAGTCTCCAGGGAGTTAGTCTTCTTAAAGTTCTGAAGGACATACTGAACCGACGATCATGGCCGTTTCACTATTCTATGCGTAATTCGAAGACAAGTAAATAAATAAATTTCGGACAAGCTTTTACTGTCATTCTTCAGGTTAAAAATCAGTTTCCGGATGTCAACGGGTTTTTTTTTTGTGAGGAGCAGACATTTTCCTGTTAATTTAATCCACAAATTGTTGAAATCTAATGATTTATGCTAATTAAAGTTCATTTTACCGTATTTATCGCTCTGACCACTGGAAATTGTCTTTGCTGAGATTCAACTCACGTTTCTGCGTTTGACAGACTGACATATAACTGTTTACTTGACTAATATTTGACAAAGGCCTCAGTGTACGGACAATTTTTTGACGTCGTTTTTGGGACTTTCTATACAAAATGAATTGAATTATTTTTAAGGTTTAATTCATAAACATTTCTAATACTGATCTACAAAAAGGACTAGTTTCTGCAGCGAATGATGTAATTGTAGTATTTTTATTGACTGAAAAAGTGCACTTTTTGATTGTTTGGATTTCGAGGTACGTGCTGTACGGACAATTTTTTTGATATAGTGTACATACATAAATTTCATTTCTTTCTAAAGTGATGAAAACTACACCAATTGGACGTATTCCGACACCTTATTCCTACCTATCGGAAAAATGAAAGTAAGCCCAAGATTTTTCTCTCATAGCCTTCAAATTGGTCAATATTACTCAAATCCCATCTGATTTGCAGCTATCTGGATGCACTGCTGGTTTCAGAGAGAACATTACGATGAGTTTCTCACTTGGAGCTCGCGCAGGAGCTAAATCATTTCAAAATTTTAAACATAGCGGACTTTCTGCCATAACCGATTTAAGCTGACTTCAGATGGCATTTTAAACGATCTTTTCACTATGCAGTTGGGATTGCGATTCGCAACAACATTGTATAAGACTTAAGTTATCATTTCTGATGCGCTTTCATGTTTGCTGGGACCACCTTTATGCTGTCGTATACTTCTATCACTAGATCCTTGGTTTTCTTAGTTTAAACCTTTCTTTAAATGCCATCGAAGAAGGGAAGATGATGTGCTGCTTAGAACAAACCCACGTGCTCACTTGTCCTGAACACACTTCATGTGGTCTTTTTCAACTCTTCAATTCTTCAACTCTAGCCCTTTTAGCTTTTTTAACAGGTGAATCACGTATCATCTATAGATTTTTTTTTGCTTGATATGTACCTCTAAGCCGACCATTGGAGAATCACATTTGAGGAGCTGCCTCAGAAAATTAGGCTAACTGCTACAACAGTCCGATCCTACGGTAGGTCTCTTCGTTTTGGAAAGCGTTACTTCTGTGGTCCAAGCTTCCACCGCATCGTTGACGTCTAATACCATACTGTTATTGGTTTTCTCCAAACACTTTGTCGATAAGACCTTCCATTTTGTATCTTCATCGACTTCAAGGCCTTCAACAGGATTTATAGCGCTCCAGATACTCTCTCGGATTAGAGCCATTCTTATAGTAAACGCCTATGAAGTGTAGTTTTCCCGATCTCAGAACTTTTCAATAGGCAGGATTACGCGTTGATCCATGGCGCTATCTACTCTTGGTTCCACTCTTTATCAAAAACTGGCAGCATTAATTTCCAATTGACTATTATTGGCGCCACAAACTTCTTCTGAATTTGCTGGTAATTACCTGGTTTGGCTAGGCCCATAACTTGTTTTTTTAACAGGAACGCTTCTTGTAAGTTAGCAGTGATTCAGTGGAGTAGAATTTTTTTCAAGGTAGCTTTTTTTAACATCACTTTGATCTCCAACACAAATCTTCTAAGGATGTGTTTTTGAAGAACATGTTTGCTGGCACCTTTATTTCAGCATATCAAACTGAACGAAGTTTGGAAACTTTGAGTTCAAATGGTCCATAAATAATCCATTTTTTCTGTATGAATACCTGGGCAGGGAGTTACTTTGAACAAAAGGGATGCAACGCAATCACACATAATTATAATTTGAATAAAACGGGGTTGCATAAGCTTATTCAACCTTTCAAAGAAGTAGTTTAAAGCTTTTAGTTTAATTTCAGTTATTATAGCCAACTAGCACCATCACTATTAACGGTTTAAACACGAACTATTGAGATGATGGTTGATTGAAATGAGACCCAGTGTTTTATCAGTTTACAGTGCCGTAACCAAACTTTTTTTTTGGCAGGCGAGTTGATCTGAAAAACCACTCTTGGAGTCAAAGAATTAATTTACGGTCAATTTTAAAGCACTTAACATTCAGTCAGACTTATGTGAACACAGGATAGTTGTAGGATAGGAAATTGTAATGCCACTTTTGGTATCTTGGGTCATTAAAATTTACTTTCACCCCGAAGAGGAGAACCGTTCAAATGAAGGTATTTATTCTACTAAGATGCATACACTGAAATTGTTTAAAGCTTTACAAAAAACACCATTATCAAGATTGTGTTCAACATTTTGTTACTCTTTAAAATGTATCAGACTGTACTACGAAAGCAGAAGATTCGACCTTTCACATTCGACTAAGACATATAATTAAACGACGTAGAATACAAAAATCGAAGACCATATCAAAAACACGGTTTAAAATATCCATCAAGATGAATAATGTGTTATACGTAAGTATTTCCAAGTTTTTCCAGATTTTCCAAGTTCAGTAGTATACTTAGCGTGTATTGACCCCCTGATACCTAGATATTTCGCAAGAAAAAAACTCAAAGAATTTAAATATACTTAGTTATACATTTGAAATCCTTCCTTTTTAATCAAAAATGTAGTTTTAAACATTTTCAGATTAGCTCTCAATTCGACTTTGTGTATTAGAGGGTTATCAAATATTTTCTTTAGACAAACTTTCAATTATTTCCCGAGGTTTCTTTTGTAGATTTTGTTCCGTGATGTTTTTAATAAAATCGCTAGTTCTACGTTTCAGTATACTTTTATTCGAATATCCTCAGAAAAAAAGCAGTTTTTCAATGGATGGTCGAATAACAGCAGACTAAAACGTAAAACTAGCGATTTTTTTTTAAAAACATCATTGAACAATATCAACAAAAGAAACCCCGAAAAATCCAGCGGTGATCAATAGTCGTAAACTTTCAATTATTAGATTTATCTTTTAAACTTGTACGTCTCGGTGACCAATCGGTTAGCGTGGTAAGATGGTAATCGCTGGGTCCACTGATGGCATGGGTTCGATTCCCATCTCGGTACTGGGTGTTAAATGTTATTCTTAGTTGTCCTCGTTTATTTAGTCTGTAAAGCCGAAATTGGCTAAGACGGTGTATGTCTTTTTTCTCTATAGTTTCATCTTACTCAACATGTAGAGTATGCTCTTACTTTCTTCTTATCATTGGCTAGATAAAAATAGTGCCACTTTATTCAATACCATTTTCCGTCTCCTCCAGGGTCTTTGAGGATATCGTCAAATACTGCCACACCTATCTGAATCTGATTCCGCTGTCCTTCGTGCTCGGTTTCTACGTCGGGATTGTGATGACCCGGTGGTGGAACCAGTACACCAGCATACCGTGGCCGGATCCGATTGCCGTTTTCGTTAGTGCCAACATCCACGGACAGGTAAGCGATATGGCGGGCGATTACACTTGTCTGGAGCAGGGGAAAATTATTGGTACTTGACACTATAACAGTGGAAGTCGTAAAACGGAAGTGCTTCTTCGGTCATTTGGAAGGTGTAAAAGAACACAGAATATCGAATGGAAGAATGTATGTCATGAAGGTTAAAAGTGCTTTTGCTCCTTCCGTTAACCAGTCAAATGAGAGGAGACTAGTGTTTTTACATGTTTAGAGAGACCCAATGTTTAAACTATGGAAGGGTATCCTACAGAATTCACGCATTTCGACTGCGGAAACAGACGCGCTTCGTAATAAGCAACATTGAAGAGCGGGAAATTTCGATCAAAAGTGGTGCTGGCGCCGCCCCGGCGTCGTCGGTTTTCCCACACCTATTTCAGTTTGGCGTCCTCAAAAGCCCGTGTAAGCTTTTGGATTAGTCCATCCTTCGGCTACAGTACAGGTTGAAGGTTTCAAAATAGGACACAAAAACCACAAGATTGTAGAAGAACCAGAAATCTGAAAACCATTCAGTCAGTTGATATTTTTTAAGATCGTTGTTGGTGTAACACATGAAACAATGTTTGAAAAAATATACATAACCCATATTTTTGACCCCCTTTCCGATTTGTATTTAAAATCTATATTGACACCCGGACCGACCTCAAACCGATGGACGGCACAGTTTGTCAGCTCGGTTGCTTATCGCCAGAAGCGAAATCTATTCTCTTTGTTTTTTTCATCAATAATGCACGGGAAGGTGCAACTTTCTTTATGGGACGTTCGATTGTTGATCGTTTGAAAATAGTAGAGCGGGTCGATATCGAGCAATCGTCAGTTTGCAAATTACTCGACATTGCCAGTTTGTCGTGGACATTGCCAATATTGACATCTCATTGAAATACAGTCAATGAACCCTTCATTAATGTAATTTTCAACTTTAATAGAAGGATACAAAACATGGCTTTACCTACCTCAAAAACAAATTCATGCAACAGTCTCAACTTGTAATTTATTCAAAGCTGAGCTGCAATAAACTGCATGTCAATACACCCATAGAAGAGGTTGCAAAAATCCAATGCCTATTTAGCAAATCTCTGTGCCGATAATGCGCTGAAATGTGCACTGTGCCGAAGACGGTATGTTTGAAAAACCGTAACTGGCATAAGGACTCGGCTCCCAACCAAAATGATGACCACTACATTCAAGCGAAACAAGAAAAACATTTTATGGGATTTCCTTCCTATTGGATAATTCATCCCAGAAACAAGAAAATAAAAATTAAAACCACAGCGCTGTAGTGAGAATCGAACTCACATCACCAATTGTATCGTCTTGCCAGTCCGACATTCTAACCAGTGTACTATTCGAGCTTCATGTAGGGCGAGGTATATTTGTCATAGGCTTTCTGTTACCGATCAATCACAAAAAAACGTACAACGGCGGCTTCCCGGCGTTTGGCCTCCTTTCAATGCATTCCTTTGTCTTAAGATGGAAACGGGAAAGGGAACGGGAGTGAAGGAACGGGAAACCCATTGAATGAGAACTGTGCTTTGCTTACTGCCTGCTATTACATACACACGCTACATATACACAGCTGCTAAAGCCGGGCAGCTTGGCCGGTGTTGTTTGCCGGTAAATTGAAGGAATGTTTTTGTTGTTGCTTTTGCTACATACACACGCACAGCTTAGCCGTGTTTGCCGGTTGATTGAATTAGAAGGAAGTTTTTGTTGTTGCTTTTGCTACATTCACACGCACAGTGCTCGGTTCGCTGGCTGCCTGGTGTTGGCCGGTATTTATTTCCATCCTTCTTCGGCTTGTGATGCGATGGGGAGGGACGCGAAAACATTTTTATTTTGTTTCATTCAGACATACGCAATTCGGTTGCGCTGGGAAGTTAATGCCGGTGGGCGCAAATCGAATCAGTGCCGGTCGCGTTATCTTCTTGTACCAATGATGCTATGAAATTGACTACACGCCATTGGCACAGAGGCTGAATTTTGGGTGTAGAAGCAACCTGACAGCTGAAAATTATGTTACCCATGGAATTTATGTCACATGGAATCGTTCTAGACTCTAGAGCGTTCGGAATTTGATTTAAAAATTTTGTAAAATGAGATTTTCCCATGGTCGGTAAAGAGAAATGAGTTCATAAAACAATCTTAAAAAATACAGTTTCTTTTTCAAAATTATGTAAATGTAAAAACTGTATTTCGATCGCATAGAACCCAAATGAAGTATTTTGATTCTTTTACAAATTTCAGTCTCAAAATATATTTCAGTAAACTGAGTAAATTTGAGGTCATTTTTGAATTTCTCAAACCCAGGGTTCCAAACAGCTTCGTTTCCGTTCAAAGCTCATCCATGATTTTTGTCAGGATTTTTAAGTAACGTTTACATGAGGTAATTTGATCTTTCAGGTTTGTATGGGAAAATTGAATATTTTGTACTGATAAAAAAACATTATTTTTGTTTCTTTTGTGGAACTGAGCCTGCTGACTTTTTTGTACCAATTAATAAATTCTTTTAAGAAAATTATCCGCTGAACAACTTTCTTGGAGCCGGTAGCTTCGTACCTAATTAGGCAAAAAAGTTAATCGCTGTTTAACAGGGGTATGTCTTTTGGCATTGAAAAACTATAAATTCAGTTGACATCACTGCTTGGTGCCTATAAGGGTATATACGGACAATAGTATTTGCGAAAAATTGGCCTCAGCCATAACCTCAAATTTTGATTTGCTAGCGGCCTCACCAGTGGTGAGGCTAGGTGCGTTACTAAAATCAGTATTTGCTTGTTTTAAAATAATATTTGTGAATATATTAAATTTTTAACTATCAACAGCTAAACGTTTGAATTCAGTAAGTGGCGTCCCTAAGTGGATAAAGATAAGCAATCTTTTGCTAATGAATTTTCAAGGTGAATTCAAAACATCTGAAGTATATTTTCATGTACTGCTTGATAGATTAAAAAGGAGTTGTTTGTAACTTCTAAACGAATGAAAATCAATCACTGATACAACCAAGCAAATGAATAAAAGCCCCGTCTATGTTGTCTAATCGCCTACATGCTCTGATTATTTTAAACATATCCACAAAACTCGCTGCATCGTTCAAATGAGAGATACAGTAAGTTGTTATTTCTTTCAGATAAATGATGCGTTTTATTTCACATTCGAATAGAAATCTACGGGAAAGTTGCAAATTCTCAGTACTCATGAAAAGGTTTTCCAATAACAATGCAATCAAAAAAATGTTAACATTTTCCAAATATCAATGCACTTGGCATCCCTGAGCACCCGAAAAAATCAAAACATGAACATTTGTGCATCGCTTTTCCACAGGGCGAATTTGTGGATATTAGTACCGGGAAATCGCGTTTATCGTGCGCCCTTCTCAAAAATCGATTATGTTCTTCCATGGTTTGAGGTTAGGGCTGAGGCCTTCTGCTAAGGTGGTGTTCGTGTAGAACTGTCAATATATCCTAATTGAAATATTGCATGAAAAGTAGTCATGCAATCAGAGGTGCCAGGTCGTTTTGTCAAAAATCAGGACACCGCGAAGAAAAAATCAGGATTTTTCAGGACACCACCAAATTGGTGAAAACAAAATGCAGTTCTGCTTAGATTGCATAACTAAAGGCAAAATATAGGTGCTGAAGACGCCTCGAATTATGCAACTGAAGCGAGAATAACCTTTGCTGGCCTGCAGTTTATATCGAAAAACCTCATTTAAATGTCATTTGAATCAAAGAATCTCATTGGTTCAACTGGTTAAACTATTTTATTTACGATTTGTTTAATGTTCTCATCATTTAACAATAAATTTAGAAATGATTTGGATATTTTTAAAAAATCAGGACAAATCAGGACATTTTAAGGGCCATTTTTCAAAAATCAGGACAAGTCAAGCGTTTTCAAAAAATCAGGACGGTCTCTCGAAAATCAGGACAAATCCTGATAAATCAGGACACCTGACACCCCTGCATGCAATACCTCGCTAGGCACCCAGCAGTGATGTCAATTGAATTTATTGGTTTTCAATGCCAAAAGACATACCCCTATTCAACAGCCAATAATTTTTTTGTCTAACAAAGTACAAAGTTGTTCAGCGGAAAATTTCCTTAAGGGATTTTACAAATTGGTACAAAAACCCTAAGCCTTCGACAACTACTCTAATTTTTTCTACGATCTTTAAATTACTGTATTGTACAATTTGTACCTACTTAATCCCACCCAAGCATCTTGCATCCAAAAACATGCGTCCTTCAACCATTTTTTTTATGCTATGGCCTTTATCGGTTTCACAAGTTTTTTAGTTTACAGTTCTAAATAACGTTCTGATCCATAGGTTGAGTCATAGCTGTCACATTTAGAGGCATGAATAAAACAGTGAGAAAGTCATCATCGCTTTTGAGCTCATCATTCATATGATGTGTAGACAGAGCAATTATCAAGTAACATTATAACGGAGAAAATAAAACCTTTCAGATGCAAATTTAAGTTCTGATGAACCAGTTTTGGAAAATTACTCGAGTCATCGAGGCATTTTTAGAGGCGAAATATGACGTATCGTTCTCTGTTACATTACTACATGGCATGAAAGTTCAAAATGATGCTTCTAAATATCTAAATATGTTTTCTGATTAATTTCATCAGGATTATTTAAAAAAAAATGCTTTTGAAAAATTACCCGATTTGGTCACTGTCCCCAATCATTTTTAAAAGCATGCAATTTCACTAATTACACCCTGGTTATGACTTCAATCTTATAGTGATCAGGTAGGCTCATATTGGTTTAGCTAGATCAAAAGGTTACGATTTTACCAATTATATTTCTGCCAAATCAGCTTGAAACGTCCAACAATGTAGACATAAAATAAGCTATTATGGCTTAATTTTGATCAGGCATCCTGTAATTTGATGAAAAGTTTAAGTTTTAATTTAGTAGTTAACTTAGGAATCAATTAAAGTCGATTGAACTTTAGACACTCAAATTACAGGATGCCGGATGAAAATTAAACCATAATAATAGCTTATTTTATGTCTACATTGTTTGACGTTTCAAGCTGATCTGGCAGAAATATAATTGGTTGAATCGTTACCTTTTGATCTAGCTTAACTAAGATAAGCCTACCTGACTATTATCAAATAGAAGTCATAACCAGGGTGTAATTCCTGAGATTGTTTGCTTTAACCTTCCTTTGCGGTTAAAAAAAAGGACAATAAGCCGGTTAGGGTCAAAACTACTGAACCGATTTTCATAAATTATACCATTTTGGAATCGTTTACGTATATTTTTCGTCTACAATCACTATTTTTTACTTGGTATGAATCTTTAAATCAGCCAAAGATTAGCTGACATAGTGAAGTTTCATTAATCGAATCGAGATGGTCACGATCTTCGTTCAATACGCCAATACGTCTTTTGGCTCAATTTTCAGACATCAACAAAATTAGAACATTTTTTTCGTCTGCATATATAGATAGTAAACATGTAGACCATGGGTGACTAAGATTATCAACAGGCTAAAAATAACAATTTTTCGAAAACCCTTTCAAAAAATTAAATATTTCTACCTAAAGCATGGATCATCAGAAATCTGGACGCACTGTTTATTTTACCATAGCGCTCCTAGTTGGTGGATCTGGAATTTTTTGACAGTACTTTGTTCGGAAATGTTTCCTCTATCAGTGCTGAAAATTTCATAACGATTCGTTTTGTTCCATAAAAGTTACACGGGATAGAAGCCGCGAGACGAAAATTAATTTTGGACACCAACGTTCAAAAATCCGATGTGGTCTGGTTCAAAAATCACGAAATCTGATTTTGGGAGGCTTCCTGACCAAAAATTTTACAAAGCCACTGGTCGGAGTGATGTCCCCATCAAGTTCAAATTCGTTTTTGCCAATAACTTTGCATAAAAGTGATTGATCTGACAAGATATTTGGAGCTGCGGCCGAAAATTTGAGCAGAAAACATTTTTATTTCGTTTACATAGCTCCGAGATAGACCCTTTTTAATGCGTCCAGATTTGTAGTGATCCATGCTTTATGTCTGGGCTACTTACTTAGAAGGCCTATTTGTTTTTCAGACAACATACAGCTACACTTCAGTTTTTCATTGTTCAAAGTCTAAAAAAAATCTGAAAAAATACTTTGGAAGAAAGACTGTAGATCTAGCTATGGAATACTCAAAAAAAAATTCACATAGTGTCCAAAAAATCTAAAGGTAGAAGCTATATGTTGCACATACAGTACCGTTCATAATTGTATAGAAATTGGAAGCAAGTACACTGTCTCTTGGACTTTGAACTTCCATAACTATTTACTCTGCTTATATTTTAATATGGGTATAATACAATACCCATATTAAAATGTATATTGATTGAACGAAGGAAAATCACAAAGTAGGAGCAGGAATCTTAAGAAATGACGTTGAGGAATGCTTTGGCCTTCCAGCTATGTGCAGCATTTTTTCGGCTGAGGCCTTTGCTTTGAAACATTGATTGCATTGATGCATTGCAACTAGGGACCTCCACACACCCATGGATTCAACAGACCCGTGCAATGATGGCCAATGATAACATAACCGTAGCCTGGATACCCGGCCATGCAGGCATCCCGGGCAATGATAGAGCTGATAGATTAGCTAAATCCGGTTGTAATGAAGCTCTCACGAATGTTGCTGTTCCCGCTCAAGATCTAAAACGATTCGTTAAACAGAAAATACGAGAAAAATGGGAATATACTTGGAGATGCTCGACAAATTTCCTGAGGAGAATTAAAACATGCACTTCCAAACCAACGGATCGCAGATGCGCAACCGAGCAGAGAATTCTAAGTAGAATGAGAATAGGTCATACTCGTTTGACCCACTCATTCTTATTCGAAAAGAATCCGCCACCTGTCTGCCAATATTGTGGAGAGCAAACTACAGTCCAACATATACTTGTTGATTGTAGAGGGTACGATCAAGATAGGATAGACCAACATCTCACCGGTGACATTTGTGATATTCTTAGCAACGAACCAGATAGAGAAAAAGCCCTCCTACGATTTATAAAAAGTGTTGATTTGTGGAACAAAATTTAATAGACTTAGGAACTAGTTTGTATAATTCTTTTTCGGACACGAATTAATAATAATAATAATTATATTTTTTGATGAAATTTTCTGCATTAGATAGATCAACTATCTCACAATGATTTCACAAAATTTGAGCTTTCTAAAATTTGTGTGGCCTGAGATACAGTAATTCTACGAAATTGGACTTTTTGGACTTTTACCATTCAAACTGCAATATCTCAGAAATTACGCTACATTTTTTATCGAGATTTTGCAGAGTGATTGTTGAAGTATAAAGCTAGCATGTCTGAAGTTTTTGAAAAGTTCTATCGATGGATTCAAAGTTACGTGAGGTACAATATTTCAGGCATGAACCTAGAAATGCGAATTCAATAGAATTTTGGACGATTCATGAGAACAATATCGTTTCCATCCACAAATCAGTCAAAAATGTCTGGCAAAAGCAATGAAGAAAAGAAAAATTGGAATCAATGATCTTTTTTGTGTTTTGAAATAAGAATCTCGCGATATTGTTTTGATTTTTTTGTTGAAAAAGATTACCTGGTTGTTAAACATAAAATAGGATTTTCCAATGGAAACATTCGTCCAAAATTCTATAGAAATGGCATTTATAGGTTTATGCCTGAAATATTGTACCTCACATAACTTTTGATCCCATCGATAGAACTTTTCAAAAATTTTAGACATGCCAGCTTTATATTCCAATAATCACTCCGCAAAATTTCAATAAAAAATGTATCGTAGTTTCTGAGATATTGCAGTTTGATTGGTAAAAGTCCAAGAAGTCCGATTTTCGTAGAATTACTGTGACAGTGTGCTTGCTTCAAATTTCTATACAATTATGAACGGTACTGTATGTAAGTATAAATTTTTTGAAGGTAGCTGTTTTTATAACTTTTTGTCAATTTGCAGATTTTCTTGCTTTAAAATTCAACTTTGTTCTGGATTTTGAGTGATTTCGTATTTCTTACTTCAGCTTTTTTGGACAATAAATGATTTTTTTTTTGCATTCCGTAGTTGATTTACAGTCTTTCCGAAGCATGTTTTTTTGGATTTTTTCCTTAGACCTCGATTTGCGGAAAACTATTGGTGAATATTGTCTGAAACACATATTTGAGTTACACTACGCAGTCTCCATAACTATAAATTATGTAAAAAATTGTTGAGAAACAAGAGAGACGTAGCGGTTTCAATCAAAGAGTGTCAAATTGACACTCAAGGTCTTATAAGGGAGTTTGTTTTCCTGGGCTGTCCATAAAAATAAATGACGCGAAATAAAAGATTTCAAGAATTCATTGAGGGTATATATGAATAAATTGTTTTATTTGGATGCACCCGAAGAAAGTTACAAGCCGCTGAACTTCCAATAGTGTCATATTGACACTCAAGAGCGGATTAGGGTTAAATCGATTTCATGGTCGCAAAATTTAGAAAAAAAAAACTGCCACTGTACCAAATTTTTCAAGCTCACCGTTTTCTTAAATAGAAATTGAAGGAATTTTAATTTTTTTAAACCACTCTGAAGAGAAAAAATTGATAAAAATATTACCGTTCTTAAGAGTTCCTAAGGCATTCAAAAGATTATTTTTCTTCACATGGTTAAGTTTCAAAATTAATAATATTGCAATAATTTCAGAAGATAGGACCCCTCATCACTTTCGAGTTGAATCTCAAAATTGACTCAAAATTGACTTTTTTTTTGTAATCGTACATAACCAAAACGGTGAAAATCCAGTTGAAATTCTTTATAAAATTTCATAATACAAAATTAGGTTATTGGATTTGAAAAATGTGCCGGGAAAAACCAATCGGAATACATGGCAGAATATGAGACAGTGATATTTTGTAATTTTAAGAATGGAAAAATAATGTTATTGTAATTATTTTTCTGTGGAAGCCTCCTTGTAACATTACATATAACCAGATCAGTACCTATACTTTTTTTTTCAAATGATTATTCTGTAAAGCTTCGCGGCCCATGAAAAGACAGTCGCGGGTCACATGTGGCCCGCGAGCCATGGTTTGGCCACCCATGATGTAGACGATTTCAAAATGTTACAGTTTATGAAAATCGGTTCTGTAGTTTTGATTTTATAACCAAAATAATAATCCGGGTCTATATGACCTTAACCTAGGGTTGCCATCCGTCCCGCAAAAGCGGGACATGTCCCGCTTTTTTGTTGAATGTCCCGCTGTCCCGCTTTTTCCTCAAAATGTCCCGCTTTTTTTCTTGGAAAACTTTTACAAAATTAACTGCCTGACACAGGAAAAATTCGAACTTTAGTCTCACTTTTAATTCTATGATGAACAGAAATTTTTCTGATCAACTTTTTTCTTCAAATAAGCAGAATTTTTCATAGCTTATATTATTACAATACAGAATAAATCTAAAGCTCTTAGCATTACAGTAAGATTCTGATTCAGTTAAGTGTTCTTGCAGTACGTAAGCCAATGTATGAAAAAATATTTTGTTAAAGTTGCCTCCAGACAGGGCCGTAGGAAGAACCGACTCATGGGGGGGGTTTTGATGACTAAGTTTTTTTTCTATGATTTTTTGTCTAACAACACACATTCTCCGTATGAAATTGAACTTAATAGAGGACAAGAATGCCACAAGGATGGTGTATCATTTAAAACCTTAAAAAGAAAAGTGGTCCTTAGCCTAAAGGGTGAGCTAACTATTTTTTAATGAAACCTCTAGAAATAATATATGAAATTTGCTTTCATCGACGGTTAAAATTTTTGAATTTGTTTTAAAGTCTGGTAGACCAAAGTTGTTTGGTTTGAGCATAAGATAAGTTCTTTTTAGAGTAGCCTTCAATTTCTTTAAAAAAAACTTGTTCTATACTCAAATCAAACAAGCCCAATCTTCTAAACTCTTTTGCGAATTCCAAGATTCTATCCTTTGATGAAAATAAATAAAATTTTCCAAAAAAACAGTAAAAGATAAAAAAAAATCGAATCATATTTTCCTGATGCAAACTTGAACTAAATTTATGGTTTTAGTTTTAAATTTGGCTTTAAAAAAAGCTGCAATATTAATAACTTTAAACAATACACCGAAAAACTAAAAAAAATGTGCAGATTTTTTAGGTGAAGATCAGGTACAGACCCCGTTCGTTTTTGGCAACATTCGATTTTGGCAACATTCGATTTTGGCAACATCCGATTTTGGCACATGTGCCAAAATCGAACGGTTTTTAGAAACAACATTACAATTTAGTTTTCGTTATAACAGGACCAATTTAAATCAGACAAATACCACTAATACGTTTTTGTGTTCTGAAATGGTGATAAAATGCAACAATGAAAACAAAAGTTTTTTAAAAAAATTATTAAGTATTAATAAAAGACAAAAAGATGGAAAATTCAAAAAGTTTAAAAACAAATTCAAATAAAAGACTGAAAATGACTAAAAAAACTAAAAATGATGAAGAACGAAAAAACAGCAAGTATGACCAATGAAAACAAACATTATAAACAAAACAAGATGAGTGCAAAATGCATCAAAAACATGATGAAAAAAAATCAAAAATTACTAGAAATGTTCGGAATTGACTAAAAATAACGTTTTTGATAGTAATATTAGTTATTTTGTAAAAAAAACTGATAAAAAAGTGGAGAAAAAAAACCGTTCGATTTTGGCAACATTCGATTTTGGCAACACAAAATGTACGAGCATGTTGCCAAAATCGAACGGGGTCTGTACATGTTTCTTAAACAGGAAATATTTTTCATAAAGAATCTTGTAGATGATTTTTTTTAAATTTAATTTGGAATATTTTGCATGAATCAAAACTTAGAAAGTTAACTCAAATTCTACTTTATATTTGTGATTTTCAGCTGAATTGTGGGTACAAACTTATTCTGATTAAAAAATTTGAAATTTGGAAATTGAATTGAAAAGCAAATTTTTAAGTTTATGTTCTCTTGAATTTCTCGACTATTTTATGTTGATTGAAAAACTCATTCACAAGCAAATTTTTTTATGTATTTTAAATTTGAATTCTAAACCTGAATTCAAAAATTGAACTTTGAATCTGTTTCCGTATTTCTTTACGATTTCCAAAATGTACAAAAAATACGATTGCTGAATCTCAATTCCAGATTTTATTTTCATGAATCATTAATTTAAATTCTATAGTGCTGGTTTAATCTTAATTCATTATTTCAATTATTTATTTTTAATATGTTTTTTGAATCCGATTTAAAATGTGAATTTCGAATGGTGAATCAGAATCTGGTTTTAAATTTTGGATCGCCACTTAGAAGCTTTAAATGTTTAAATTTTGTGTTAGAATAAATATTGAATATTGAAAATGCTTTGATTTTCGAAAAACATAAAGGCTTCTTCTGCGACTCACGAAATTTCACGTCTTCGTCCTGAATCCAGAAATGCTTCAGAAAAGAAATTTGTATATTAATGAGCTCTGAAGACCAAAAACAGCTCATCCGAACGAAAATTTCAAGGCTAGAGAGGCTATTTAAGCCTGCAAAACCATATGAAATTTCGTAAGTCACGTCACTCGAGTCGCAGAATAAGCCCAATGATTCAAATTTGATATGAAATGCCAACCGAATTCGAACAAAGATTTCAAAGCAGTTCCATTCCTAATTTCTTATGATTATTCGAACTGAAAATAAAGAATCCTAAACTTGATACAAAATCAGAAATACGAAAATATGAGAAATACAATTTTGGTTATAGGAATATTGAACCAGAACCTCCAAAATGGGTTTAATTTAAAATATAATATTCAGACCTAAATTTCTATGATAAGATTGCCACATTGAACGGTTTTAACCGGATTGGCCTGGATGTTTTATATAAAATTTGGGAAAAGTCTGGTCCGACCCGTTTGCCCAGATTTCATTGGAAAAGCCCGGATTTTCCCGGGTTTGCAGCAAGTTTCAAAAAATTATCATGAAAGGTTTTTTAAGCTTTTTTTCTAGATTTTTGATGAGCAATTCCTAGGTTTTGACCAAAATTTTCCGGTTTTGCCTGGATTTGATCGACAATTTTGAAATGAAATACCCGGATTTTGCCAGGTTTTTATATAAAGGCTTCTTCTGCGACTCACGAAATTTCACGTCTTCGTCCCGAATCCAGAAATGCTTCAGAAAAGAAATTTGTGTATTGATGATCTCAAACAGCCCAGATACGTGCCGAAAATAAATCTGACAACCTTATTCTATGAACAAGTGAAAAAAATCTTAAAAACTGTAGCAGAATTTTGCACTTGAAATGGGTTTTTGAGGTTTTTGTATTAGTTTTAAGTTCAGATAGTTACTCTTGAATATCTTTGCTCTATTGATTATCATAAATTGATTATGAATTAAAAATATGTGTAGAGTGTAGAGTAGAATACCTCGCTTCCTTTTTCGAACCATCATGGGGGGGGTTTAACCCCCAAAACCCTCCCCCCCCGTTCCTACGGCCATGCCTCCAGATAATTATAAATTGTAGAAATTTAGAGATAAACCTTCTCGACGGAATCTTAGTTAAATTTTCAAATATTATACACCACCTTTTTCGACTCAATTGTCCTTATATACTTTGATGGATGGAAGTTTTCTTCATGTTTTCGATCTTTCAATACCGCGTCAAACACAATGGTGTTTAACGCGGTATCAAATCCGCCGTTCACATGAACGACTTGAAATATTTTCTCTCAAGTAACGTGTTAATTTGCGTGAATCGTGGAAATCAACACGGTGCACACATCACTGTAAATCTGCGTTAAAAAAAACCTCAGTGTACTTTCTATGATCAACTTTGGCCGATTGTTAACGTATAAGTTAGGCTCATTTTAAAATTTCCCTAAATGTCCCGCTTTTTTTCGCTGTGTCCCGCTTTTTTTCGTGAAATGTCCCGCTTTTTTCTGAAAGTATCTGGCAAGCCTACCTTAACCGGCAAACAATTATTGTCCTTTTTTGCTGGTTGACTATGGTAACGTTATTCAAAAATCTAAAAATGATAAATTGTAGAGCTTCTAATTTAAGGAAAAGTCAGAAAATTTCACGATTCTAGCGTTCCTGAGATATCGCTTCGACAAATTACAGTTCGGGTCATATAGACCCCGAGCGCAAAGGAAGGCTAAAAAACGTCATTATTACACCCAAAGAGTAGATTGCAAAAATTCAATGCCGATTGAAGCTAATTCTATGGCAAAAATGTGGTAAAACGAACATTGCGCCAAAGATGACATGATTACCTTTGTGACTGCTGGCATAAAAACTCGAGAGAATAATAATGTATTACCTATTTTTTCTCAGGGATTTTCATACTATTGTATAATTTGTTCCAGAAACAAGAAAATTAAAAAATCCGACGGAGAGTAAGCATCGAACTTAGGACAACTCTCTTAATTCGTCTTGCCAGTTGCAAAGCGTTCGTTTTCTCTTTGAATGCTTTGTATTCTCTTTGTATTCTCCTTTGTCTACTGATAAGATATGGAGAAACGAGAAAATATTTTTTTTGATTTCTTTAAGACATATGCAACAAGGTTGCGCTGAGAGCAATGTCAGCGGTCACCAGGCTTGCAATTTCTCTAACGAGAATCACCGATGTGCTCGGTTTTCGATTCTCGGTAGAGATTCTCTGAAACGCACCGCAGAGATTTTTAGCCGAACCTCTGTAGAGAATCTGTAAATCAACACGACAGAGCTAACACACACTACAGTGAAAAAATGTTTTCACCAAGGAGAGCGACAGCGACGGCAACTGGCTTGGCTTGTTGCGTTTACCAACACATACGAAGCTGAACCACTCGCTCGAAACATTCATCGTTTGTTGATGCTATTATTATGCACACCGTCGTGTTTGTTTTTGTCTTTGCTTTTTGGTGGCTTCAACTAGTCGGTTCTGTGTTTTCACCGGGGTGCTCTACAGTGACAAATCGTCGCACGCCGGAGCTATTGAACTTGGGTGTGTGTGGCTTTCGAAACCGGGGTGCGAATAATGTGTGGAGAGGATCGAAAAATCTCACCCGGGTGATTTGCAACTATCGCACGGGGGTGTTTTTTTCTCCGTTCTCCGTTTTTCTCGGTAGAGAATGGCATCTCTGGCGGTCACAAAGCTTGTTATCGCCAATTCTGTGCAAATCTTATGCCAATTTCGTGCAAATACCGGGATGTCATGATTGGAGTAGATTTAGAACTGTGGCTGTAGCTGAACAACGTGGCGTGATTGTTGTAAATGTTCCAATAGAAATAATTCGAAAATAGGAAACAAGAACATTCCAAACCGTAATAAATGATAATGTGATAAATTTTTGTATATAAACTGATGGTAATCGTAACAAAAACCTTCCGTTTTAATGGAACTTACTTCACACATAATTTTACACTAATTTAAAGGAAGGTGTGTCCTTTATGAATGTCGCGGGCAGAGTTTAAAAAAAAATTATAATACAAACGAGTCGATTCCTATATCTTTACAAGTGGTTCGATAGATGTGAAATTTAAAATCTGGGGTAAAAGCTGGTTTCTTTAACAGTTAAAAACCTCTTCCACGAGAAGTTTGCCATACAACATGAACAAACAAAATGAAAGAACTTGATCAATAATAAGTGATTTTATCAATTTGGATATAGATTCATATTTTGACTTGAGACGCGTGATAAAATGATTTATTGTTTTGAAAGACTTCTCATACTTTCGGAAAAAGTGAGAAAAGCTCTCACTCAAATTCATGGGAAAATATAAGAATTTCGAACAATTATCAATAGGTTTCCAAAAACAGTGGTACACAAACAAGTTTCGATATAATGAGATGATTTATTGTGTTTGCAATGGGAATAAATTTTTAATTATCAATAAAGAATGTGATAAAGTTTGGCAGTATTGGAAAAAAAACAATGACTTACCGTATGTTAAAAATGAGAAGTTTTCTTAGTTCTATTACCTTTGTTTGAGCGTTAAACTAGAGACAGTTATCAGATAAGTTGGCTAAACAAGACAAATTAGCCAACAAGTTTTATTTCCACTAGTTAATAGTAATAGTCCGCCATAAAAGTCGCATCAAAGTATATCATAAAAGAGTAACATATTTTAAATTTTACATTCGCAGGACGAACGAGGGCGTGTCATGCGGCGAACGATTATGCGCTACGTGTGCCTCTGTCTGACAATGGTGCTGACCAACATATCTCCCCGGGTGAAAAAGCGGTTTCCCACCATTGAGCATCTGGTGGAAGCCGGTCTGTTGACCGACAATGAGCACAAAATCATGTCCGATCTTAACACTAAATTTCCGCGTCATTCGAAACATTGGCTGCCGATCGTGTGGGCTGCCAGTATCGTAACCAGGGCGCGAAAAGAAGGACGCTGCCGGGACGATTTTGCTGTCAAAACAATTATTGATGAGCTGAACAAGTTCAGAGGTCAGTGCGGATTGCTAATCTCCTATGACACGATTAGCGTGCCCCTAGTATACACGCAAGTGGTAACGTTGGCAGTCTACTCGTTCTTCCTGACCTCGGTTATCGGGCAGCAATGGGTTGAAACCAAGGAAATCGATTCGGGACTGGTCAACAAGATCGATCAGTATTTCCCGGTCTTCACCACCTTGCAGTTCTTCTTCTACATGGGATGGCTCAAAGTGGCTGAATCTCTGATCAACCCCTTCGGAGAGGACGACGATGACTTCGAAGTGAACTGGATGGTAGATCGCAACGTCCAGGTGGCGTACCTGATCGTGGACGAAATGCACCATGAGCATCCGATCCTGGTCAAGGATCAGTACTGGGACGAAGGATTCCCCATCGAGCTACCCCACACAGTGGCATCAGCAGAGCACAAGGAGGAACCACCTCAACCATCCACGGCCAACATCGAAGTTACGCGGAAGAACGCTGAAGTCATCCCGGTGGTGCCGTCATCCATACGAGTCGACGAAATGGTCGGTAAAAAGGGTCAATCTTATGATTATGCATTCCCTGAACAACAAGCTATGCTTGACGACGAGGTTAGCGAACGAGTGCTGGAGCAGCGCCGAGATTCTTTTTCTCGATTTATTTCAAAGTCACTTTTGTTTTATGTGCGGTCTGTTGGTTGAGGATGCCCAAAGGAAATGACACCATGTCCGAATTAGATCACTTCCAATAGCGAAAATTCGTATGATGTTTTCCATCTAGCACCTCAACACGAACATGTTCCAAACTTAACCACAATCCCTCTGTAAAACGGTGGAAGGATTAATGTTTGTGCTAAATATTTTATTCATTTTTTACTCTTAGCTAGAGCCAATATCTTCTCCGATAGAAGCAGCGCTTTGTTTATCTGTTTTCGTTGTCACAAAACGAAACTCACAAAATGAAAAACCGAATTGGATAAGTCAAAATCTACAAGCAACTTTTTCAAGCAACATTCCAAAAACACGAAACCTTTCGTGATACACACAAATCCCCCAAAGCACTCGCTTTCTAATCTGGTAAACTCCCAAATTCAGTCAACTCAACATAGTTAAGCACTCGTAGCAAATTTAACTCTAGCAAAACACTCACAAGAAACCTCAATTAAACCAACATGTTGATGACGATCGCACTCCTGAGGCAAAACTTACCTTAAAGATGCATTAACAAAACCTCGAATCCATTCGCTTTTGAATAATGGCTCGTAAATTAGGATACAACTGCTGGCAAGGTCAATTTCTGTCTCAGTGAGTTTCGAAACAAATCTTTTTAACGGCACGATACCCCAGAAACACAGTAACTTCTGCACGAATGATCGATAACAGATACACCAGAAACACAAATTTTTGGTAACACAAGAATGCTTTCGAAGTGAATCACCTCTGATCGAGCCTTCGGCTGCATCCAACTGTAACAAACTTAAAAAAAAAAAATCCGTATGGTTGAAGGGTTATAAACGTGAATAATCTTAACGGTGTGGCTCGTGGAATAATTTAAATAAATTTTCTGTATAGTTAACTTTAATAATTGAATCTGGAAGAAACGGTAGGTATATATAAACAAAAAAAAAGACAAATGAATGCAGTAACCAACTTCTAACATTTTTGTGGTTACCAAGAGATATTTTGAAGCAAAATAGCACCCACAATATTGTTCGTAGCTTGTAATATTTGACACATTTCATTTCAACGGGACTGTTTGTCCTAAAGTATGAAAAATGACCTTAAAAAAAATTTTTTTTGATAATTGATTTGAAAAATTAAAATTTTATAGTTGATGTAGAATCATCGAAATCATATGAATGATTTTCCCGTTTCTTAAACCTGTTACCTAATCATTTTCTATTTTGAAATGTTCGTTTGTAGATAACGTTAGTGAACGATAGTACTGATAGAATTTTGTATTTTTATGTCCATATTTGAGGCATTGTTAGAACATGTGTGATTATTTTTTGGCTAAATTAGCAGTGGCATTTTGTTCGTATTCTACTCAAATTGTTTCTTTTTTCAGGCTGAAAATTAAAGCTAACCCAGAACTCGATTTAACAGTTTCATAATAAAATAAGATTCTTTCTATCATATGAACACAATTTTCGAGAGGTAATGTTTTTAAAATTGAAAGAATCACAGAAATCAATGATTATTTATGTAGAAAATGAACTTATAGGTTAAGGATCAAAGTTCACAATTATTTTTTAAAAGCCTTCAGCGGCATTTACTTTGT
>NW_026598615.1:0-25000 GCF_029784155.1 Uranotaenia lowii
TGCACTTATTAGGACGAGAAAAAAAGAATTTCCCCATACCGTGGCAAAGAGTGGGACATCGAACGGGTTTTTTTTTCTCTTGCAGTAGGCCTACCTCGAAAATTGGACAATCACACAAGATGCATCTTCGCGGTCGGATCCGTCCTCCTCTGTCTTTACTTTGGTGAGGCTGCCGATTATGTGTATTGTGGTATCACCGACTTCTCCTACCAGAGAATTGTGTTTTTTTTTCTGCGAAAAAGGCCGCGCATCGCCATTCTACGAAGCGCAAGTGCAACATCCAACGCACGGCCATCTGGGAAAAAAGTAAAAACCGTAATTATAATGTTCACTGGCGAAGGTTCCTGCTAAGGTGAAAGCACCGGTGGTAGGCCCTCTTAACAATATGCGTTGAGCTGAAAAACATGGTTAGGTCAAATTTTTATCTTGTCCGGTCAACGTCTAGTTTTCTTACTGAAAAAACAGCCTCATGAAAATCCAGACGTTGAATATCGTAGTCGGTGTTACAGATATTAAAAGTTGTTTGTGTCTCCTACCAGTTCACTCACCCTTCTGGTGACAATTTGGGTGCCGCGAAGAAAGAGAAAAGGAGAGGTAACGGTTATTTTTTTTTCTGAATGGCAGTTTTCTTGGTGGCCCCAGGAACTGGACATCACTCGAGTCCTTCTGTGAAAGGTCTACTGCACCGATGTGCATGGCCTACTAGTCGATTATTTCCATTCTCCAGCGCAGCGCTGGGCCGACAGGAAATGCAAATCTAGGCCTCCTATGTTTTAGTATGTGCTTCCATTCCACGGTTGTTGATCGTTCGATTGTTGACCAGTAGGTAATTTGAGCTGAGAATGTCGTTTAACTTTTACCATGGGCTGCTAAATGGTGCAGAGATTGCATATTCAACGGTTTTAGCGAAGCCAGCAGTTATTGACATATTGCTCACGTCATGCAGAGCAAGTGGAACGGCATTAGGCTAACCGTTGATTTTCAACAACGGAACATTAGGTAAAATTTTATTAACTTATATTGAAGTAGAGTTTCATCGACTTTTCCATGTGTACTATAATGAGTAATTTATGGATAAAAATTATATTAACACGTCCATTCATAAGTTCACAATATACCAAAAGCGTTCGACCCCTCTCGGTTGCATGCAGCGAAATCGTTATCGTTTGCGTTTGAAGTATTTTAACCTGATTGCACGACACGAAACTTTTGCGTCTTTTCTTCGTTGATGAGTAATGGTTGGCGAAAATGAATCAACCGTAATTTGATTTTGTTAACTGGAGGTGCAGTTGAACCTGTTCAAATTTCCCAATGATAAAATCAAAACATTATCACTTAAGTTCTATTTAATGTTATGATGCGGGAATGTATTGCCATTAAATACTCACAAAGTCCAACTACTTTTCTGGCAGTATGCTGTAAAAGTTCTTATTCCCAAACCGCTTTACGTAAAGTAAACATTGCCGAGAATAGTCAAAAACACTTCTTCGGGGAAATCTGTAAATTAGCGAGTTTTTTCTCTCTTTCCCTTCGATTGCTGTGCTGTTGCAGTGCTCTTACGAACATAACCTATTCGCTGGTCGAAAACTAAACAAAGGTGTCTAGCTAGGGCATGGGGAGAAATACGAAGGTACAAAACCGCTTGCTCTGCACTGACAGACATGAACAAGGTAGTACTGTCTGTAGGTATCATGTTTATAAATAAGCAATATTTACGTGTTCGCCGAAATTTATATCACGATACATCAATTGGGAAACAGGAAAGCTGAGTTGAGCACAAACATATATAGCTATACCATCTAGTTCGTGCTAAGTATTACTATCGAAAGAAAGAATAAATTTCCAGCTCAGTGTTCCAGAGACCTAGTTATGTATACTGGACGAAAATTTGTCTATTTAATCGATATTTTTCCCCGTTTGGTACACAGTCATTGCATCCGGCCGGTGTTCTTCTTGGTTGCAGACCTAACACAATATGTTTCTTTCGGTTTCTGACTCTGGTTTTTTTCCCTTAGGCTTCCTCTCGCCCTGCAGCCCTAAAACTAGAATAAACAATGCACAGCGGCTAGACAAAAGTTGCTTTATTATATTAGGGAAGTAATACCGTTCAATCCAGGCTGTCTGGTGTTGTTTGTTCCGACGTTGGTACTTTTTTCAAGTAGAATGGGGAACATTTTGCACCAAGGCGCCATTGTGGGTCATAATCTCAATTTGATCCTGCTGCAGTTTAGCTTCCATAAATTTAAACTATTCTCTATTGATAACATAGATGTTCTTGTTAAACTCTAGGTGTAACTTTGAGCTCAGTTAAATTGGAGAAGGAGAAAATGTTGGAATGGTCTTGATCTGTCCTTATGTAGTATTGGATGATGTAGCGTTGTAGTTTTACTTATGATAAGTGTAGGGTCGCCACAAAAATGCGAAAAATTTGAACCAATGTGAAGATTCGGTTAAACTAAGGCGGCCGTGAAAAACGGGGAGAAAAATAAAGAGAGTTGAGGCGTACACACGTGGAGTGAAGACACAGAAGACGGTTAATAAACGGATTATAATTGTGAAATTTATTGTGTATTATTTCTTGGCATCGGAAGAATATGTTAAATAAGCCGTTTTACGCGAGAGACACCCTATGCCAGTTGTAGAAGAATACTTGGCAAGATTAGGAGAAGGGAAGCTGTGTTCCAAATTGGATGTTAAAGAAGTTTTTCTTCAGGTGGAGTTAGCACCGAAATCCCGCGATGTAACTATGTACATTCATAACAAATAAAGGGTTATTTCGGTTCAAACGGCATCCGTGTCGGCTCCAGAAATTTTTCAGAAATGTATAGATCAAATTTTGGCAGGATGCGTGGAAGCTTTCTGGTATCTTGACGACGTCAACGTTGAAAAACAATATGATGAACGAATAAATAAGGTGAATTTATAAATCAATAATAAAATTTAGTTTCCTTGAAACGGGTTTACTTTTTATTATTAGGTTCTAGGTCGTTTCAAACAGCGGAATGTCGAATTAAATTGGCATAAATGTATTTTTGGTGTATCTGAAATTGATTTCCTTGGACATCACATTACTCCTCAAGGATTTCTCCATCTATTTCTTAAGTTGAAAGTATTTTATCGTTTAGACAGCCACAAAACGAAAATAAAGTTCGCAGTTTTCTAGGCTTAGCCAACTATCTCAATAAATTTAACCCTAATTTGGCAACCATGGATAACCTCATCGTGAATTGATCAAGAAAAACATTAAGTTCAGCTGGTCTACTTCACATCAACAATCGTTTGATCAAATTAAAGCAGCTATGGCAAAGACTCAAGCCTTGGATTTTTCAACAAATCGGCCCTCGGCGAGAAATGCGAAACATTTGAACCGATGTGAAGATTCGGAAAAACTAAGGCGGCCGTGAAAAACGGGGAGAAAAATAAAGAGAGTTGAGGCGTACACACGTGGAGTGAAGACACAGAAGACGGTTAATAAACGGACTATAATTGTGAAATTTATTGTGTATTATTTCTTGGCATCGGATCCCTACAATAAGGTTATTCGTACCGAAGAAAGGAATAGATTCATTAAGTGTAGCTGATGTAATGTCGCATTGCAGATTGTTTTGGATTCTCTACTGCATTCTAATAACCCTAATGCGCCCTTGAGTGTCAATATGGCACTATTGGAAGTTTGGCGGCTTGTAACTTTATTCTGATGCATCCAAATAGTACAATTTCTTCGTAAATATTCAAGGAATTCTTAAAAGTTTTGATTTTGATCACTACTTTTTTCTGGACTCACCCTGAAAGCCCAGGACACTCCTGAAAAATCCCTAATGGGGCCTTGAATGTCAATTTGAAACTCCTCGCTTAAAACCGCTATATCTGTTATATTTGAGTTACATTACGAGGTTTCCAAGACTATAAATTTTGGGAAAATAGGTTGGGAAACAAGAGAGATATACTGGTTTGAGTCAGGAGTGTCAAAGTGACACTCCAGGGACTGTAACAAGTGAAAATTTCAGGGACTTATGAGGGATAATAGAAGTCGGCACTGAGTACGATGGCGAAACTTTGATGACTATGCAATCGGGATATTTGTTTAGGTGTTGAACCCCAATTTTCCCATGGTGCAAAAGCTATTTACATCGGTGTTTCCGAGAATTTGCTTCACTATTTACAATTGCTATATAGACGACTCCGCACTCGATCAAATCCGGTCAATCGAGCTGTTGGTTGATGCTCGCTGCTACTGTTTTGAATTGATGCTTAAACTTATCTGGTTTTTCACTTCCAGAAATCTTTTTACGCTGTAAAGATTTTGTAAAAGTTAACTATCAACTAAAAACGGAGATCGAGTGTTGCAAATCAAATTTTGAAACACCCCTGTCAATGATTCGAGATGATTCCATCGTTCCGAGTGCTTCGCTATACGATTGTATTTTGTCACAACCGAATGACTTTAATATTCAGTTTTGATAAACTCAATTACGGATTATACGTCAAGCAAACTCGATTGTGAAACCCACCATAAAAACACAGCCTTAGTCTAGGACACTTACAAAACTAGTCCATTAAAAATGATTGAACGCATGTCAAACAGCAATTTACTAAACGATTCCAAGTAAACTATAAAAGGTATAAGCAAGACACTTTCAAATGGGTTGATTTGTTTCTCGTATTATCATAGATTAGAATCCGACGCCCAGTTCAATCATTTTTATGGGTGAGGCATTAAGTGAGGCACTTCTGTTTCGAATTATCCAGCCATCAGTTTGATTCCGAAGAATTCGGGCAGATATATGTCGATCAAAGCCAAAACAAACAACCCCTGAACATGAACTATCAACCGTTTTGTTCAAATTTTGATACCAAAAAAAGCGGAACCCAGTTTAACCGGTTAATATTCGTCTCAAATGTAGGCACTTGTTTTGGATTGGAGGGAAAATTGAGATCCAATCTTAAAAACAAACTTTGAGGACCCGCTCGCTTCATCTCTATCTGCTCGGCTTGTTGAGATCTATCCAGGTATGATCTTTGACGGGTCATCTCCCAAATTTGCCGCTGTCATTCCCGGTGATTGTTTGCCGTGTGCCAAACAAATTTCGAGCAAGCCAAGGAAAAAACGATGCCAACGATCAATCAATTTGCTGGATTCTGCACAGCGATCGCCGCACAGTCTAGCAGGTTCGACTCAGGAAATGATTAAAAACGAGATTTAATATTCACTTTTTGCCGTAATCCAACGCTCGAGAGACTTGTTCTCACCCATTCAACGATTGATTGCGGCGGCGGGCGGCAGGTTCTTATAAAGGTTCGCACTGATCGGGCAACAATTCATCATCGAGCTGCTAGGTATGTGGCGGATTGGATTGGATGTTGTTTTTAAGCACCCCGCACCAAACAGTGACACACACGCGCTGATCACTTTATAAATTATTCATTATTGATTAGGCCAGCTATAATGGTGAGGAGCGGGCGCGCAGGAGACAGAAACCACACGCTGTTGGGTGAAGTAGCAAAAAATTAACTTGGAGAGGATTGTTTGTATGCTAAAAAATGATTGAACCTGCTGGTGATTTTATACCTTGCCAGCATCTACATATGGTATCAGCAGCAACTCTCGAGATCCTTTCCCACTTAGGATGAGGCAAACCAAATCCAAACCTGTTCGTCGCCTGGGTAAGGTGTATCAGTTTTCAGAACTACACAGTGAGATCGGTGTTGCCAAACATCGGACAAACTGCTACAATGTAGGTATCATAGAATCCTGAAGATTTTACTAGAGTAGAGTTCTTCCGGTTAGTTTTTTCTCACTTTGAGATAATCAATAGATGGCTAGACCAGTAAAAAAATAACAACGAATAACTATAAGATTGCAGAAAGCTTTTTCATCTTCCAAATTTTGAAAAAGGTATCTTGAAGACAATCCCAACCACCTTTAAAGCTATCTTGGCCTATTTCCATTTTTATAACTTACTTTTTTCTTTTCTCTTTTCTTTTTTTTACAGGTGAAGAAAATTTTACTTTCTTTATCATTCAATCAACTCCTACTCCTCTTGTCCTATCAGCCTCGAAAGGTAAGGAATTTTAAAATATACAAATAAATAATAGTGTCCATTGAGTTGAAGTTTCAATGGAAAGAATCATTCAATGGATGAAAAATACACGAAATATAACTAATTTTAAGTCGGATTTCGTTTAATGTGTTGCAGTCGTAGTTATTCATACAAAGTTCATAAAAAATGCATGAAGGAAACTGGCAGGTTTGAAACTGGTTAGATAAATCACACATATGTACAAGTCCAAAGTTATGTAGTGCGCAGGAGATATACAAAACAAGTCTTTAAGCTGTCCTTTTTCATACAGATTGCTTAGAGGTAGTAAATTATCAATTTTTAAAAACCATATCGAGCACAAACACACATAAGATCTCAGTGAAACTTTATAAAACATGTATCTTTGAAGAGATTTAATTCTCTTAACACTAACACTAAGGCGTGCATCTTTCAAGGATTTGATGGCTAGCAACATACACATGCTGAAAGCACCAGCCCACAGAAATATTATGCCGTGACCGAGACTCGATCTCATGATCGATGGCTTAGAAGACTTGAACGCCATGGCATAGTTGGCTAGTTTGCCCGAATTTAACTATGTTTTTTGAAGTTGCAGATAGCAGATTTTTCCAGCACATGTTCTAAATTTACGATAATTAATTCTAGTGCTAAAAAACCGAGGTTTGCAACGGATTGCATATATTTTTTTTTTTTGCAAAACTGGAGAATAACCTTGAGAATCATTATATTATACCGGGATAAACGAAATACAGTTTTTGCTATTCCACTTTAAAATACCTGTTTTTCTAAACAAATATTTGGTTATATAAAGGCATACTTTTCCTACAAAAAACAGTGTTGAAAAGTAGTACTTTTCGATACCGGTTTTGAACATCAAATTTTAAATTGATCATTTATCGGGAAGTGCTTCGAGTGGTGGGTAGATATTAAACTCTGCGATTTCTATAGAATTTTGGACGAATGTTTCCATAGGAAAATCATATTCTCTGTTTAACAACCGGTAAATCTATTTCAACCGAAAAATCACAACTATATTGCGAGATTCTGATTTCAAAACACAAATGGATCATTTATTCCATTTTTTTCTTTTCTTCATTGTTTTTGCCAGATATTTTTTGTCTGATTAGTGGAGGAAACGATATTGTTCTCATAAATCGTCCAAAATTCTATAGAAATCGCATTTCAAGGTTCATGCCTGAAATATTGCACCTCGCGTAACTTTTGATCTCATCGATAGAACTTTTCGAAAACTTCAGGCATGCTAGCTTCATATTTCAACAATCACTCTGAAAAATTTCAATAAAAAAATGTTGCGTAGTTTTAGAGATATTGCTGTTTGAATGAGAAAGGTCCAAAAAGTCCGATTTCCGTAAAATTACTGTTGCTCAGGCCACACAAACTCCAGAAAATTATGTGATAAAATTTTGTGATAAAATAATGTGATAGTTGATCTATCTAACGCAAAAAATTTGATCAAAAAATATCATCAGAGTAAAAAGTTATGGAAGTTCAAAGTCGAAGTAACAGTGCGCTTGCTTCCAATTTATATACAATTATGAACGGTACTGTATATTGTAATTTTCTCGAATGACTAGATTCGCCTGCACATTTTTCAATCGGACAAAAGTTTACATAATTTATTTTCACACCTTGTTTTGTAAGTTCTTGAATTCTTTGTTTACACATATCAGTTGACTAGTTTGCAATGTGACGACGTTTGCTTAGCGAAATCTCAGTGATCCACACTAGACTGCCAAATATCCCAAATCTAAAAGTCCGGATCGTCCGGTCCATACAACTGGTGAAATAGTCAAAAAATTGGAAAAAGGAACAAACCAATATTACAGCGCCAGCACTAAATTTTACTTCGGAAGTCCGGACTTCCGATCCCGAACTTACTTCCGAACTTTTGACAGTTGTGTTTGAAAAAATAATAGTGTATTATATGCAACGTTGCCACACATAAATCTGTATCCACCAGAGTATCTCTACATACATTACACTCTTACGGACAAGAATGAGATACACAAACGATTCAAATGAATTTGTGGCAACGTTGATTGTATGTGAATTTGGAAACAGAAAATTTCGTGGCACACGCTTAAATTAAACGACTCAATATGTTTTGGTCGGAATGCCAGTTCACCAACGACAATTATAAATTTTTTATCTAAACGCACAATATTGGACCGTCCCTGGCCCTGGTTAAACGTCTGAAAGTCAACACAATGCGGTTCTGCGACTCGAGTGATGTGACTCACGAAATTTCACGTCTTCGTCCTGACTCCAGAAAATACTTCAGAAAATAAATTTGTGTTTTGATGAGCTCTGGAGACCAGTAACAGCTCATCTGAACGGAAATTCCGAGGCTAGAGAGGCTATTTAAGCCAGCAAAACGATATAAAATTTCATAAGTCACGTCACTCGAGTCGCAGAATAAGCCCCAATATATTAATTTTTGGACGCAAGCCATGTCCATTTTAAAACTATTCTTTGATCTGTTGCCATAAAAAATCTGTATGTAATTGCTGAATATTTTTAAACATTTTTATATTGAAAATAAATAAAAGTTTATTCTTTCAGTTTAAATTTATTATAACAATAATCTGCGATAAGCGATAAGGAATCATTGATATGGTTTAGAAGTGGTTGAGATTGAGGTCGAGCCTCTTGTTCTGCCGCATGTCTTCAACACGTTCCTCATGCTCTCTACTTTAACTTCGACCCTATCATTATCAAAGCCTTGTTTCAATCCAGAGCCACTCTAGAGATACATATTTCGCTGTCCACGAGGTACGGTTCCAGAAAACAGCTTAGATAAAACTTGATGCTGGAAAAAAATAAAATTGAAAAAGCACTGATTTTTGCACAATTAAATTTAAGCTTACGAATTTTGATAAAGGATATTAATAGTGGACCCATCTTGGTCAACCTTTCTCCTTGTAAATGGGAACCTCCCGTTTGATCTAGAAATGATATTAGGTATTATTAAAGCAGTTTCACAATCAAATATTTAAAAAATACTTTAAAATTCCTAAGAAGTTCATGATTTTTTCGAATGTTTTGTTTACAATTTGGAATGGCATGACTGCTGTTATTAGTTAGTTCTCGTATTCAAGAGGCATACACATGCGACGGTGAGATAAAACAGCGAAATCCTAGAGCAAAATTGGGAATCGACGAAATTTTTGTGTGCAAACTCTAGCACAAGGGAAAAAATCGCAATACTTCATAGCATACTGATTAGAAATATTTGGTCGTTGGTATGGTCGTCCATATTTGATTTTTTTTTGTTAAGTTGTGCAGCTTTACGAAAAAACTTAGTTATTTTCAAATAAAAAAAATTAAAATTAAATTAAAATATGTATGCCACTCTGCTTATGCTTATGCTTATGATACATACACATCCAGAACATATCTGCATCCCGGTGAGTAGTCAAAGTACATTTACTGCCCATCTTTACTCGGCCATAGTGGGCCCGTGCAGCATTAGAAGCAGATACAATTAGAACACAGGGAAGGAAGGTACGTGGACATCAGTACCATACGTTCCAATGATTTTGAATATACAATTGAAAACATTAACATTGGGAGCACATTTGTGAGCTAAAATTAATGGTACTCCTTGACGATGGTCCTTTGAATTTCCTTCTTCTTTGGCTAGAAATGAGGATTTTTCCACATAAAACTCAAAACTAAAGCAAATGGAATGATTGAATGTTTGTTGGACTTTTTATGAATTAAATTCATAACTTTATATGGTTTAAAATTCACTTCTTCGTAGCAATCGTTGCAATTCTTCATGCATTTTTTTGAAGAAGAGCACCGTTTTCACCGACAATCTCACGAATATCCACCGTTAACCTGTTGCTTCAGATTGGAGTTAGGCTAAGCATCAAGGCTCTAACGTAAAACTTAGTGCACAGTTCTAATAATTCCTCCTCATTTCCCAACAAACAAATTTATGCCAAATACTTGTATCTTCATGTTTACATTCGATAGCCCTTTTCTGCATGGTTTTTTTCTCCGAATATTAACCAGCATAATGAAGTTAATAAATTGACACTTCAAACTTTGTTACACATGTTGATTACTTTTTTTATTAGGACCGAAGAAAGCTCAAAAACTTACCCCCAGATTCACTTAATTTAAATACATACATATATCTAATTGGGAATTGGTGAACCGAATTTATTCGCAATCGAGGGCCCGTTCTTCAATCCTACTCACAGTTCTAACCTTCCGCACAACAATGGTTGAAAAATGAAACTTTCCACTGTTACACCTGTTTATCAAGAGTAATACAACAAGTCTATAATAAAAATGCAATTATTTTCACTTTCTATTATTCATTTTATTGAAATTGAATTTTGCAACTCCGAAAAAATGCGTGTTGTCCGTTCAACCGACGCCTACTCCTTCCGGAAGAAATTTTTTCAGCTGTCGACGTAACTATCCAACTCTGTAAGCCTGCAAGTTGGATAAATTTAGAGCAAGTTCATTAGCGTAGGGAAAAAGTGGTAGAAATTTTGACTCTTATTGCACATTTTGAAAATTTTAACATGTAAAAATGTTTTCAAGATCTTTGGACGTTGTATTTTTTTCAGCACTGTTTCTATTTCAGCCGTATGTGATAGAAATATTGCTATTTTTGCATCACAGCATGTGAAAATAGAGCAGGTATTGTAAAACAAACTTGAGGGCCGCAGATCTTGAGAATGTTTTTGCATGGTCAAGTTTTCAAAATGAAAGTGTCAAAATTTCTACCATTTTTTTCCAATGAGTTTTGACCAAATTTGCTCGGATTTCCAGTCGACAATTTCGAAATCAAAGGCTGGAATTTGCAATGTTTTCAGATGAAAATAGCACGGATTTATCCAGCCAGAATACGTGCTGAAAAAATGTTGGCAACCCTAGCGTAATGTAACCACACAAAATTTTGAAAAACTGACGTTTTAGTACGGAGCTGGAAAACATTTATTTTTGGAACAAATTGCCAAAAGATACAGGATTCGTGCACATATCCAACGATGCTTGCCGAGAAGAATACAAACATTTCGGTGACTTAGTTACTTAATTTTTAGGTTTTCCAACGTTACAATTTTTTTTTTCGACAAAATTAAATTACATTTGCTTTTTCGGTCTCACATGAGAGCATATAATCTAGAAACAATCCTAAAAAAATGTCATTCTAAGCATAAATTTTTTTCTCCACGCACCCAGTGTTCTCGCTGATCTTTCAAACTAGGTTTCAACATCGACGGAACCACTCCACTCGTTCGTCGTTACTGCCTCTAATGATCCCGTACATGTTTGTTGGATTGGAAGAGGCTGGTATTGGCCAGAAGTAAAAGTTCTGTCCTCAATCAAGTCCATATTACAGTCCCACCACACCGCCCGAAAAGCTTTCATTCCCACTCCGAGTGACACTTTTTGCGCAGTTGTTATTATTATTTCTTCATTTCAAATGTGAATAAATCAGCTAATCCGTGATATGGGCAGAGGCCGATGAAAAAAAATGGAAAACGATGAATAAACAGCGTTATCCGGTCTCACGTTCGGGTTTCTGCTGCTGATGGCAACTCGAGCCCCGAGACACGGTGTCTCCTATGTTGGTCAGTGGCTGGCTGGACCCGGCCCGGACATTTGCTGACTTAGGAACAGATCGAAACCGAGCCGATGTCCAATAATTGTGCGAGAATGGGCGGAAAATGACACACGATTGTATAATATATTTGTCTATGTATGATTGCCTGCCAACTTCTAGGGCAACCTATTGGAGAGAAACTACAGACTACGTATCGAAAACGACGGTTTTAGATTACTAATCAACTCGTTCTAAACTTTCTGATGTTTCCATTAGATTGCAGTCGATGATGACGCATGGTAGCAATCTCAATCGTTATGCGACAGTTTTCATTGTCAACTTTGTACAGGGCAGAGGTGTTATTAATATTGATTCATCCCACATACAATCGACTCTGTTAGCAGATACAAATACCGCAAACCTTGAATTGAACGAGTCACATTGATTGGGGATCATTTTCCACAGATGTCAAAGCTTTTTGACGTTGTTTTCTTAAATAGTTTTAACTCAACTACATAGGAACCAACTATAAAATTAAGAAAATTGACCGAATCATATGTTATACTCATTATTGACTAGCGATAACCTAAACAAAAAACGCAAAAATAGTTCATGCTGATTTATAGATTCAATATGGAATCAGGATCTATACAATAGAGCCATTCATAAAGGTTTCGAATCTCAATGCTAATTTATGATCTCGTTTCCAAAATTCAAATGTTCTAAATACCCGTTGGTACCTAATGCTGTTTTGTTATCTAAATAGTTCAACCTCCAATAAACAGTGTCAGGTTTTGTCAGGCGACTAGTTAGGGCTTTCGATAGCTGATCTTAATTTATGACTCTGATTTTTCAATGAAGTTCATCTGGGCACACACATGGGCGAGCAAAAACCCTCTGGGGTAAGGCATCGGGTCTCTAATCGCGTGGTCGTTTCCGCCCATAACAAAGCGTATGGATGGAGTGATAGAAGGTTTCACAGTCACGGTCGGGGATAAGCATTAAAGTATGTACATATAACTCACTAACAGGTTCTATTTAATGCCCAACCCGGGTAGGACCCAGGCAGTAGCAGTGTTAATTTTTGTTAAAGCTAAATTAAAATATTAAAATTACTCGGCCGGCCGGTGTGTTAAGCCCTCTGGAACATGCCTTCGCTTAGCTGCTTTGATGTTTGCACTAGAAATCGAAAATTTACATTTCATTCAATCCCGCACGAACTTTGTGTGCGATTCGCTTGGTGACACCCTGTCTCGCTTGATTGAGGGCTTGTTTTGGGATTTTAATAATAAGCAGTTTAACAGCTTGCAGTTGCTGAATTTACTTTGTGGATAAAAGCAAGTTACCTGCCATTCATAAGGGCGGTTGAAATTTATGGCTTGTAGTATGTTCTATACCAGCTAGGAATTTTAAATTCAAAACAAAAGTTATTGCTTTTAATAACAGACATTTAAGCTGAATATTGATTTTTTTAACATATAGATGAGATGGCCTAAATCGGCGGCGGAAATTGTACCATCTGTATGAAGTAGAAGTATTCAATTATTTTAAGTATTGTAATTGTACTACAGTAGAACATAAAACAAAACGAGATTTTTCTAGAATGAACTTACCATACTTTCAATTTTGGCACGGTCGGTTTGTTTTAGAGTCGATCTTTTCGATCGTTTGATTATACATCATGGGTAGTGATACCGACTAAATGGCAAATAGATGACACGGCACTCTGCAAAAACTACACACGAGAAATAAAAAAAAAGGTAAAATTTACCTTTTTGCAAGGTGATTTTTTTCCACCCTTCTTTCAAGGTAAATTTTACCTTTTTTTCATTCCCCTAGCGAAAGGGTAAATTCTACCTTTTTTGATTTCACCTAGCAAAAAGGTAAATTTTACCTTTTTCGCATTCACCTAGCAAAATAGTAAACAATACCGTTTTCCCATTCACTGATTTAAAAGGTAAGTTCCAGTTCGTTTGATTGGTTTCCTCAATAAAAAATAAAACAAAATTCATTCAAAATTTGATATTTATTTTAAATAAATTGGGACTTTCACCTTATATTAATACATATTTGGAACGTATCCCCGTTTTTTTAAAAATTGTTGAGGAAAGTCCTTTCTTTGCCAGGCTCGTGACAATTCGGCTTTCGCGTTCTCCCGAGCCACCATGACCGCTGAATCCTTCTGCATTGCGTTAACACATTCATGTCCTTCTTCGCTCTGTGGGCCGGTCTGAAACAAAAGCAAAGTTTTCAACCAGAACCATCACAACTAAATGATATCTAAGAAAACACTTACCATTTTGTTCCGATTTTCACATATTGGGCACGAAGCAAAACTTCCTTCCTGAACGACAAAACAGCTTAACCTCAATAAACGGGTTTGGCAAATAGTTACTTTTTTCGAGATGAATTGTACCGTTTTGTTTAGCTCAATCCAGGTCAACTTCACCTCGCTACGAGGTAAGTTTTACCTTATTTTTGGATTCACTTTTTTTCTCGGTGAATTTTACCTTTTTTCCAACCTCGATTCAGGTAAATTTTACTGCGCTGTGAGGTGAGTTTCACCTCGAAGAGGTAGAAGTTACCTTTTCGGCTTTCACGAGCGTTCACCTTGCTATCTCGGTAAATTTTATCTTTTTATTATTTTCCGTGCAGATCCCGTTCGTTTTTGACACATGTCAAAATCAACCGTGCCAAATCGAACGGATTTTTTTCTAGAGTTTCTTGTACATTTAGAAAATTTCACTCTGATAGTATTTTTGGTTCAAATTTTCTTCAAATGATGGATCAACTAACAACAATCGTACCTAATCATAGTACATGGCACTCAGGTGGTCCTGAATTGCGAGCTGGATCCCTTTTATTCTATACTGATGGATCAAAAATGGATAATGCAGCTGGCGCAGGAATAACAGGTCCAGGTGCAAACATTTCTATACCAATGGGAAAGTGGGTGACAGTTTTTCAAGCCGAAATTTTCGCCATTCTCATATGTTCAAACCTATGTTTGGAAAGAAACTACAGGTATGCAAATATAGTAATTTTTTCAGATAGTGAAGCAGCACTTAAATCTTTAAAGTCAATGAAATGTTCATCAAAATTAGTTTGGGAATGTATTGAGGCACTTGAAAAACTTGCTCAAAATAATTCAGTTACTTTAAATTGGGTACCAGGACACTGTGGAGTTGAGGGTAATGAAAAAGCTGACATGCTAGCTAGACAGGGCTCCTCAACACCGCTTTTAGGTCCTGAACCCTTCTGCGGCGTCTCTCGCTGCTTTCTAAAAATGGAATTCAAAAATATTGAAAAACGAATGGTTGAAACAAACTGGAAGAACATTTTAGGAGCAAGACATCAAATCGTTTGATTGTCCCACATGTTTACAAATCGAAAAAGATTCTAGCATTATCTAAAAAAGACCTAAAAACATTTACAGGACCAATAACAGGACACTGTGAATGTCTTTATCATTTAAAACTAATAGGCAAGAGTCATTCTGACGTATGCCGATTTTGCAGGACTGAGAAGGAATCATCTGAACATCTTCTGTGTGACTGCCCTTGTCTTATATAAAAAAGAACAAAACTACTCGGAAAAGGTATAAATATTGGATCCTTCCGAAATATATTCTATAAGTTCCAAGAAGGTTGTCAACATCATTCGTGTAATTCTTCCAGATTGGGAAAATGCTAACCTACAAGAAAGTGACACTGACGAAATCAATCAGAGTGATCTATCTTGATTAGCCACATTAAACAGGGGACAAACCACAAAAGATCTAACATCTGGTCGCAGTGGTAGGAACCCAACAAGGAAAAAAACAACATTTATCTTACACAATTTGACAATATTTGTGACCTTACTAAATCGGAGGTTTTGAACTTATACCATACATACTGCAATATCTCAGACAGATTGGTGGAGTGGAAACACATTTTCAAAAATTGTACACATGTTAGCTTCATTTTTGAAAAATTATCATGGAAATTATCATACAGATAAAAATAGAGAGATTTCGAAGATCAGGACAATATCTCGTTGATGGTTATCAGAAGGCGACAAATACCATAAAGTTGATGGAGCTGCGTAAAACCGTTTCAGAAAAAGGTGTTCAGATTGATGTGATAAATGATGAAAAAAATGTGACAGTGATTTGAATCTCAATAATGATTCTTCAAGATGGCGATGATACATTTTCGAAAAAGGCGATTTATTTGTCAAGTGTGGATCCACCAATCGATTTGATACAAGGCGATGGGATTATTTCCGAAACCTCGGCGTTGAATGGCCTGATACCATTATTATTCTGACAGAGCAAAACCGTTTGCCAAATAAAAAACACTAGAACTTTGAATTTTTGAAATACACGGATAATCGAACGAATCACGGATAATCGAGACACCGAATAATCTAGTTTACGTAGAATCGAGTCCACCCTGTATCTATATACAGATGAGTTGGATTATATATGTTTTTTTTTTGTATATGTATGCACCTTATACAAATCCACACTGCTTAAACGATCAGCTTGAAATTTGGTATAGAGATGTAATTGGACATGAGAAAGGTCAAGGTAATAGTTTTAGGCCCCTCCCACCTGAAAAGGGACCCTTTCATAGAATTTTCGTTTCTATTCTCTCGTTCAAATCAAGGTTCTCCGATTTTGTCAGAAAGTAGGCTAGGAGAGCGCGGTGAGGTCCAGTGAGTTTGTTTGTAAACATCGGAAAATTTGTTCGAGCAGAGGGCTTTGTTGGTAAACAAACTCCACGAACTCCATAGTAGCCAAATCAAAATGGCTGAATCGGCAGTTTCTCATATCGTTACACCTCCTTATATACACACCTTGGTTCAAATAGTCATGGCACCCATTTTGTCAACCGATTTTCGTTTTGTTTGGCGGGGTTCTTTTCACCATTTACGGCCAACCATCAAAAGCAATTATCCAGCAGAGGTAATGTGTACTGGATAGCAAATCAATGCTTGCTGAGCATTTAAAATTTGAAGGTGGAATTTTGGCGGAATTTCTTTTCTTCTACTGTTCATAGCTACACTGTTCATAGTTTCATTTGGATGACAAAATACTACTCACCTATTAGGAATATTTACATTGATATGAACAATGGGGCGTTGAGAGTCTACAAGAATATGCAGTGTATAAAGTATGAATACAATGATTCATCTTCATTATGAATTGACTTCTTCAGTTGAATAAATATTTGGACTGAAAACTAATGTTCCAGCTTTTAGGAACCAACCATTTTAATATTTTTGGAATTCTTCATAGTGAAAGAAAAATTTATTAAAATAAGGCTTGTAAGTTCAATGCTGCGATCTCAACGCTTTGATTGCCGTGTAGGAATCCAATTTAAAAGAGGGATTAGACAATTAAACGTGAATGTTTAAAAAAAAGTTAAAACAAAATTACACGCCTAAATTCCTAATAATGAAATCTGAAGTTTTCAGTTTTTTACAATTTAATTTCATTGGTCAATTTATAAATTTTGAGTTATTACTGGTCAACAAGTGTTCAATTCTATACCATCCAGCCATAAGAAAATTTAAAAAAGCACATTGAAAACCTGCTGAGGAAGTCTTCAACAAGGTTTCTGCGAAAATCTTTTGAGAAATTTCTAAGTACAAAATTAAATTTACATATACCATTCTACGGGAAGATCACTCATCTTGAGAGTGGGATAATCTTCAAACGAGGTCGTCCACCTATGCTTGATAGACTGAATTTTCACTAGATAACACATTGAAAAGATAGAAATTCATGGTTATCATTTTATGATCAAAAAGGGTAAATCTACTCAAGCTTCCTAAAAAATAGTGTTTCTGAAGTATCAGGCCCGGTAAAATCCGGCCAATATTATTGAAGAATCTGGCAAAATCCAGGCATTTAATTTTTAAATATTCAACCCAATATCCGGAAAAATTTGGTCAAAGCCATGGAATTATTTAGTAACAATCAAGAAGAATACATCTGAAATATTTTTTTAAATGCCAGTAATCAATGAGCAAAGAAAAAAAATATAAATGTGTGTCCAAAGCACACAACAAAACAGGACGGATCTGCACACGCCTACTTTTTTCATATGCACCAAGTTTGGTTGTCGAGCTGCAAGGAAAATCTTATGTTGAATACATATGATGTGATTTTTTAAAAATTATCCCCAACAACATAAGGCCAACTCTGCAGACTGTAGGTAAATCAATTGGCAATATCTGTTCTTAAATTTTTAAGCAGGTAATATTGACGCGGACAAACAACTCTGAACACAGTTCGTTCTGGAGTTTAATGGCTTCAGTTCATTAGAGCAATTTTCAGTTCTGCAAATTGCCAATCGCTTGGATCGTATACCAATCCATACACGTTCCCGATCCACAAAAAAAGAAGCATGTTTAGCAGTTTTAATCCTATATACTAATTTATTTCCATTCGTGAGCTCCAGTTCCACTTGTTGCTGTCCCTGCTGCTGATGGTGTTGTGATTTTGATGCAGCAGCAAAAAAAAAGGTTTCATATTACAAAACGTTGTCGTATACGTACTTTGCCGCAGCGCAATTTTCAAGGATTTTAAGCGCTGCTATATAAGCTTCAACCGTTTAACAAAATCGTGTGCTAGTCCTTTTGCGTTGTTTGGTCGCTGAACAACGTTGAACCACGATTTTCAAATGCAAGGCTTTGATAAATTGTTTGAGCGCGTGTAGGGTCTATATACCATTGGGCCCCAACCAACCAGAAGAGTAGGACCCTGAAAATGATCTCTCTCGCATTCAAAGCATCGCACCACCGTTTATTGGCCATCAGTTTGTTGTTGTTCCCGCTTTTGAATTCGCGCCCGCCTGCTGGTTTGATCTATTTTGCAGATCGTAAAAATTCTTACAACCCTCATGGCGTTTTTACCCTTATACATGGCTCGTTGCCGCCACAGCGTCTGTTTGGGCCGCACTCTACTAAAGACGGAGACCCTGAGGTGGAGGTGTCATTTGAGCGTTACTACAAATTCGTTATACATGTACGTTTAGCTAGCTAGCTAGCTGGCAGGCTTGGCCGGCCAGTACCTAATTGTCCGATGAGATAAGCCGAGTCGTTAGAAGGCGTATACTTTCTGATTTATTCTGTCGCGCAATTACCATGTTAGGGAAACATCGATTGACCGGATAGGGTTTCCATTCGAAACTCCATTAGAGTATTCCGATACTACTCTAACTCATTCAAGAGCAATCTTGGGCTTCAACAACCGTTGTTACCTATACTTGTAAACTATCAGCTCGTTGATGTCACGTTTTTCAGCTTTAAAATAACCTAATTGAGCGATCTTCTTCAAACTTTCATCCAAATAATGCTTTTTGAGTGACGCGATTATTCCAATTTTTGAAAAACTTACACCCTAAACTTTTTCTATCCAAATTAAAAAAAAAAATGGACTTATTCTGCTCGAAATTTCACATTGTCGCCCTGAAACTTCGAATGATTCAAGTCTTCAAGTAGAAAATCGTTAGTTCATATGAGCTCCTAAAATCGATCGCAACTCTTCCGAGCTAAGATTTATTAGCTGCATGAATTATTGAAAAGTATAGGAATTATGTATAGTGGGCATTGAGATACTATTACTTTATTTTTATAATAACTGCCCTCTCTTCAAAACATGCTGAATTTTATTCAAAAAAAAATCGTCTGCCCAACAATTTAACTGCTGATCGATGCTACATGACGAGCGGTCTTATCGTTGTTTTTAGAGAAAGAAAGCAATCTCTTCGAATGAGTCACTCGTAGTTGGTCGATTAACTGCGTAATCAAGTTGCATTTCATAACAGCTCAGAGAAATGCGAGAAAATGTTTGATAATGCTTCGCATGATTTTTTTATGGAAACAAAATATAACAAGAAATGATTCGAACTCTTTTGTAGAAAGGGCAGAAATCGAGTATTTAACTTCATAATTCTGTTGCTCAGGATCATACTGTTGTGAATTGAAGTGCGATAAACTTTGTTTAGTTTCGGCAGCGTTCGTGCTAGCATTTTAATTTACTACATTCGATTTGAAGTTCCTATCGGCTTTTCCGATAAAATACATTTTTTTAAATAACTTCTGATCTTTAAGGTTGAACTTCAACTGGTAACATTTTATTATAAGCTACACCTCTTACCAAAAACGAGCTGGCTTATAATAAAGTTCTTTCTGCTGGTATTACTAGATTTCACTGTCTAAGACCTTATAGTTGAGTGATTTTAAAATTCAAGTTTACGCAACAGAATGTCTTGGTTCAAAGTATCAAATGCTTTCTCCAGTTTTCTAGCATCAATGTTTTCTGTGATTGCGTCCACCAGTTCACAGGTTGCTATTAAGGTGCTAGACCCTGCTCTAAATCTATATAGTAGGTTATAAGAGCAAGTTCACTGGTGGTGGGAAAAAGTGGTAGAATTTTTGCCATTTGTAGCAGCCGTTTTGAAAATATTACCATGTTAAAATGTTTTCAAGATCTTTGGGCGTTGTATATTTTTTCAGGACTGTTTTGATTTCAGCCGTATGTGAAATATTTCTATTTTTGCATCATAGCATGTGAAAATAGAACAAATGTTGTAAAAAAACTTGGAGGTTCCAGATCTTGAAAAAAATTTTTCATGGTAAAGTTTTCAAAATGTGCTAAAAGTGTCAAAATTTCTACCACTTTTTTTCCAACACGAGTGAACTTGAAGGAATGTGAAGGATGTTTTTCTCCAAAGACTTCTCGACTCTATTGATTAGCATTTCTTTCGAACACTTTATTAAAAATACTTAAAGTGGATATCGGAGGGTAACTATTGACGTCAAGGCTGTCTCCTGATTTAAATATGGGTACCACTCCCACAACTTTCAGAGAATTAGGAATTAAGAATAAGGTCTCAATTATATTGCTGAAGCACTGATAAAGTATTCTTGCGCAACAATCTCAGTTATCTTTAATTAACTTGTTATGTAGGTTGTGATAACTGAATAAGATCGTTTTTGGAAACTCATCTGTGCACTTCAGCACTTTGCTTCATATCGTAATGTGAAATAATAATAAGGGAAAAACTCTCAAATGCATAACTTTGAATTTTGAATGTCTGCATCAAGTATTTTCAACGATCAAAGCAATCGATGGCTGTTACGATTACAGTAACTGCTGAAAAAATGCAAAAAAGATCTTCAAAATCCCTCGGTCGTGTAAGCCGGACTTCTGATATAATCACTATTTGCGTTACGTTCAAAACAAATTTTTGGTCTATCCTGCCTTTTGGCAATCTGGATTTTCCATCGGTAGTGTATATTCTTCCTTATAAATACCAATACCATACATTGGTATTTATAAGAAAGAACAAGAAATACTCAAAAAAAAAATGCTGCCTCACAGGATATGAACACAATTCACATATTTAGTTGTCAAAAATGTAAAAACCAATGCAGCAAAAAAAAATTTTTTTGTGGACGGAATTTTCATTCTTTGGGATGATTCATCCCTAAAATGCAGCAAAAGCCTTAGGAAAGTGAAAATGAAGCAAAAAATCGGAATACTCTCACCGGGATTTCCTGTCCGGGATCCGTTTGCCGTGGTCTTCCTAATTGTGGCATCCATGTTTTTTGCATGTTCAGCCTGCCAAAAATCACTACAATATCCGTATTCGTGTTCTAATGGGCACGATAATACAATTTTCCATTTTCTTGCAAATTTCACTTTCACTTATTTCTCAAACCGTTAGGAGTTGTATTATTAGAAAGCAAAACTTTAAAAATTGCAGAGCAACGAGAAGACAGAAAAACACGTTCGCACCCGAGCAAGGCCTACTCGGAATTCTGCAGCATTTTTTTTTTATTTTTTAGTGAATTTATTATCAATACAACTTTTTTTTAGTTTGAGACACAATGAGTAAGGGACAACTGTTCAGAGTATGGTTCTCTAGGAATGTCCTTTGCAAGAACAAGTTAGAAAAATCTTAGTTGAACGCTTCGCAAACTTCGTCGTTTCCTTCAAGGACCACATTATCTACTTCTAGAATCATTTGAGTGTCGGTTTTAATTTTCCCTAAGATAGTATTGATGTATTTCAATATTTTAGTATTGGTCGTTCCATAAAGTAGACTTAAATGGAATGATAACCTGTTCGTTTTGTGTTATGTACCTATGGACATCTTTATATTGACTCCTGGCAATTATGATTTTTAGTTACGATTCTTTTCTGCCCAGGCAGTTGATGCACTATATAAAATCAACCATTTAAAAAATGTAATCCTTAATTCACGATGATCCGAGAGTGTAAAAAATTTTTAAGCCTGTAGAAATTTTGATGCGTTGAAATACCACGTTTGATGATAGTGTTTCTAATGATCACAATATGCTCTGTAATGCAATGATTCCACCAAACAGTTTTTTTGTTTTGATTTTTCATATTTGTCTTGTACAATCAATTTGTCGATAACTTTCTTCTTCCTAAATTGACATGACTGGTCCCCTTCTGGAAAAAAACAACATTCATCAAAAGAGATCAAATTGTGGCATCGAAGGCGTTGGTCTGGGGTCCCAAAGTTCATGTGTAAAGCAAACAGTAGCGCATCATGTTTTACTTTATCATCTTCTTTTCCAAATATGGCAACTCTAACCTTTTTCTTGCTGCGATGGTGGAACTTGATACAACAGAAGTTTTATGCTCGAGAACAGTTCTCACTTACACACAGACAGTCACGACGTATTCATATACCCACCTTCGCCACCTGCACACGATCGCAAGCAAGCCAACTGATCCTCGCTTCGCTCCTCGCTCAGCTCAACTTAGCGAGCCAAGCAAACAACCGGGCAAGATTTATACTTTAATTCTTGATTATTTTTTTTATAACTTTCCTTCCTCCCTCTCGCGTACACACAAACCTACAGAGTCTTCCATCTTCCATCCAGTTGTTCCTTCTGTACTTTTTGTAGTCCAGAAAACAGGTTTCACGACAGGTAGCACGACCACTTTTGGCTTGACTTGGCCCTGATATGATGTTGGTCCGTCCCGTCCCGTTCCGTCCCGTCGTCGGTTGATCGGTTGAACTGAACCGGGCCAGCTAGCTTGGGTTGAGTGAGTGAGTTGAGCTTGAGCTTGCTTGCTTTTCTTGTTTGCTTTGAATCGTCATCGTATCGGTCCAACCAGTTCGTTCGTTTTCTGTTCGGTTAGTATTTCTCCGACGACGACGCGACGAGGTGCGACTGTAAAAGTGTTTCCCGCGCGAAGATTTTTGGTTTGTTGGAGTACAGTTTCGGTTTGTTTGCTTGCTAGCTTGCTTGCTAGCTTGCTTGCTTGCAATAGAGAAAGAGGGTTAGTTGTTGGTATTTTGGTGTTTCTTTTTCTCTTATTCGATTCTGCTTGCTGGACCAATCCGTTGATCGCAGACTGATCGTGCCGAGATTGTATCCGAAACTCGTCAATTGGAGAGCATTGAGCAGAGGTGATCTTGAACTGCACCGAAAAATTACCGGCTGATCGGTGTGTTGTTGATCGATCTTTTGGGTTGTAATGTAATTGTCGGTTGGCAGTTTAAAGGTGGATCGTTTGAACGGGGAGGTCTGTTACTCTTAATGATGATCACTACGGGTGCGCGCGGCAATTCGTGTGACCTCAAAGCAATTTACGCGACAACCTCACTCAAGTGAAACCGACGCCATACAGGCTGGTTAAGAATCCAGTCCAGTGTAAAAACGTCTTGATAAATACAAAAAGTTGAAGAAAAAATACGACGCGGCCAAGTCTGCGCATAGTGTGAATGTGATCCTTCTTGAAAGCGCTATCTTAGAGAATTGTGCCATACCAGAAGATCGGGCTAAATAGTCGCACACGCATGATGTTGTATCATGTGCGGAAAGTGCGAATAGCCTCGGTTAGATCTCCGTTTGTCAGTGCGTAATTTAATCTGATTACTTGATGGTTGATAGTGATTCGAGGGTGAGCACCAGGCAGCTTATACATCACGGCTTGTGAGTGATATAATGGATGTTTAATCCAATTTGTGATAATAAATCAGTTCGTTTACATCAGAAGTGTGTACGGCGATAGCACACGCAAAGTGGATTCTGTAAAGCGGATTTTACCCCAACGGTAGGTTGACTTTGGTTATCGCGCTAAAAAGAAACTAAAGAATCGTTAGAAATTTTTGTATTTCACAATAACAATGATGGGAATTAACAATCCATTCAGCAAGTTAGAGGTAATTGGCATCGAAACATGTAGTCACACTACAATCATAGATGGTTGGGATCACCAGACGAGACGTTAATGATGTTGGCGGCAAAAGATTCGGCATGTGAATGCTTTTCAGACATAAATACACGCACTTAATCAACGTCCAAACAAACATGCATTTTGACACACTTTACACGCAGCACGCTCCATGCGTGGCACGATCTATTGAAATAAGATAGAGAGAAACTACGCGAGTAAGGTACCTTCATACATACATAGTTCGGTACCATGTTTTCGATTCATGAATTATGGAAGCCGACTGCGAAGAACACGCCAATCATTAAACACCGATATTCCAATGCAAGCTTCAAAAAATCTGTCCTTTTTCAGCATTAATATAGAAATGCGCTTTGATTTATGCGTCTGATAAAATACAGCAAGGCTTATTACGATCATGATAGAAGCATATTTTTATTATGTTTGAATACCCAACAGCCAATGTTTTTTTTAATATCTACTGATAAATTGCAAAGAAAACTTATTTTCAAATCAAATTCAACTCATTTTGTAGGCAATGAAATCGCTACCGAATTTAGGTGATGATATTGCATGAGTGCAAGTGGGGTGCAAACAAAATTTCACCCACCTTTGACGGATGACGGGGTTTTCTTAATAAGAGAAAGAATAGTTTGTTGTTTCGCTTTAAAAAACAAACAACTGTTGAAAATTGATCTTAAAAACTGAAGCTTGTGTTTTACCAGATCTACGCCTACTAATGTATAAGTTCCACTGAACAAAGATAAGGACAGTGAGAGATATGCTGGCTGCGATAGACTAAGACTACATGTACGAAATCTGTCTATTCCTAAAAGCTTCCGATCTTCGTCTATATTTTTTTTTATTTTCACGTTTCCCTTTCTATTTCTTTTCTATGAAAAGATGAACAAAATGAAAAAAAAACTGTACAATACTTTCAAAAAATCATCCACGCGCGATAAAATAAAAAAGGAACGGACTCACCAATTTCTCAAATAAGATTGAGGACTCCTAAGGCATAATTCCTTTTAAATCCATGGATAGTGCTACGAGCTGCTTTCAGGGTTCTTCGGAATGTAGATTTGGTGTTTTTCTTCGCAGCCACTCCTTGTACAAATTTTTTGGGTCCCGTTCTGG
>NW_026598616.1:0-25000 GCF_029784155.1 Uranotaenia lowii
GAAGATGTTAATCGGAAGCCGTTTATTTTTCTATTCTATCATATCCGCACCATGGGAGAGAAAATAAAAAACACACAAAAATGTAGCGGGTAATGGTTCGATTGCATTTCGATATAGGAATCCAACTATGACATTTTTATTCTGCATTAGTCTACGGATTATAGAAAATCAGTTTTAGGAATTTGAATTTTTGTAAAATGTAGTATCAATTCTAGAATTTTACATCTTCTGGCAAATTTCTTGTGGTAGACTTTTCGCAAACCATGTTTTAGGCTTCACAGAATATGAGTGCATTCTATAAGTTGAGCATATTAAACTTAAACCGAAATAGCTCTCTGGAGCCATCTTATTTAAGGTACTTCTGAATGTATGTAGTTTATTTGTCAATAATTAAGCTCCCGTTCGAAGTTTTTCGATTATGCTTCAAAGATGATTTGTTTTCTTTAAATTCAAAAATTTTTAAAATTTAAACTCAATACCTAATGGTTTGTATTATATTCTATGTTTTTTATGAATGCTTGGAAATTTTAGATAGCTGTTTCGCTTAATTTAGACAATTTCAGCGAAAGCAACAAGTAAAGAAATACTACTCTCAGGATCCACCTCATTACAAGTGCCCCTGAATTTAGAGTATTAGTTTATTAATTTTTCCAATCCAATTTTCGAGAAGCATTTGAACATCTGCAATAAAAATAAAATACCGAGTTAGGTACATAATCCACTTGGAAGAAAAAATGTTCGTGAAAGGATGATTGGTGGATCATCTAAAAATGTGATGGTTTCCGAAATCCATTTTGGAAACTAACGCCTCATCTAACAAATGAGAGAGAAAATCGAAATTCCTCTCTGGAGCCACTTTGTTACAAGAACTCCTAAAATATGTGGAAGACTTCAAATTCCTGATCGATGAGCAGATATTTTATACAATCTGATTACTTATTATCAATAATCTTCCAACTGCTTCAGAGTACATTCATAGGTACATCACAGACAAACAAACAGGACACTTAGTAGAAAAATCATGAGATTTTTCAAAAGGGATCACTCTGCCATCTAGTGTCGACATTTCCTGCCAATCAAATCACTTTTGCATTTAAAAAAATGATCTAGGTACCACCATTTAGGTGACATTGAGTTTTTTCATTCGTGAGAAGCAATTTTCGTGATTTTAGAAGTGTGTTTAGAATAAATCGATCGTTGGCGTATAAACTTGTCTTCGGCATTCTCCAGAATTAGGTTGAAGGCTTTCTGTAAAGCCAACTGTTTTTCGAACCGCTAAAATTCGGAACGCAGGTTCAGAAATTCGTGAGTTGTGAGTTAACCTTCAATAATTAAATCCATTATTCTATTTTGCGGAAAGTTCGACAAAATCGTGGACCTTAAGACAAGACTTCGCCTGTCTAATCCTCGTCGACCCAGTGAAAATGTAATTCGCCTTAATTGCAACTTGCCTATCAAAATTCAGATCACTTCTCGCCAGTTGTTGACGGCTCGAGCAGATTTTGGAAATCTCGTTTTGAATTATTCGTTTACCAGTTTCCATTGAGTTTGATAAACATCTATTTTCAAGGCTTAAATAAGTAAAGTTTTGATTTTCTCGTGTTTTGTATGATGTTACTTGTGTTTACTTATAAGAAGAAATAAAAACTATTAAGATGACCCTTCAACTGGTCGTTTACTAGAAAAATCTAATTGGTGATTTTCTTAGTCAGAATATTTATAACAAATGGTAATCAATGATATTTCAATTGCTCTTTTTATTTAAATCAAATAAGAAAAAAGACCGCAGATCCTGGTTATTAGTAAAAGCATTTCTAGAGTAATTTAAAGTAATTCCAATATCATGTATCAGACCAGCGATCAATGGCGTTCAAGTTTTGTTCGGATTTTTTTTTAAATTTTTTTTGAACACTAAACAATGCTAATCGTTAATGTAGATGTTCTTTCCGGGTACGACAGCGCCTTGACTGGCTCTAAACAAAAGTGTTCAGATTTCATCCACTTTAAGCTGGTGAGCCTTTTCCTCGATCAGGCTTTGCAAGGCTCTTTTTTGTTTTCCTAATGAATTATTGCAACTATAAAAAATAATAATAATCGGACCATATTTGAAATCTACTAACAATCTGAGACTTTAAGATAATTTTCAAACCTTTTTGAAGCTCTAAATTCATTTCCTTCCTGTTACCACGTGCAAATAAAAAAAACCACGTGAAATCATAGCAATCAAATATTCGAATAAGGTCATATCATAGCAATCAGGTTTGTTAGGGATTCGACTGAAAAGATTTCACATTCATTCTGTAATCACCATTTGAAGAATAAAATTAAAATGTTCAAAAGTCGTAAAGTGGTGCTAGCTGGTGGCAATGTTGCCTAGTTCTTTCGTAGTTTTGCAAAGAATGAAAATGAAGTTTCTGCCTGTTTGTGTATGGGTACATGTTACAAAGCGGCTCCAGAGAGAATTTCAACCGATGAGCTAATTCCTTGGTTATTGAACATCAGAAACATCAGAACACAATCTTTCGGACTTAGTCTTTGTTAACGAAATATTTGGATAATATTATCACGATGTTATGAAAAAGTATTAATTACACTAGTTTACAAAATTTTAAAAAAATCGTGAACTTGATTACCTGACCAACATTTTTAATGTGAAATCGGGCGCTGAATCCGAAAATGAAATTAAAAAAAATCTCAGTAGAACCGTTTTTGAGTTATGCTCCAAATATGAAATTTCGGAAAAATTAAAAAAGTTCTTACACTTAGATTGAAATATCTCGGACGGCATAACAGAAATTAAAAACCCTTTTTTTGCATATTAAAGGTGAATAAATTTTCTATCGATCATCTGAACACTGTTTTTACGTTTGACCAACAGTAGGGGAGAGTGGGGATACTTGATCCCCTTTTCTTATTTTACCATATCTTTTTGGAAAAAATTAGCAACTCGCCGCCTTAGACATTTTCTGTCAGCTTGTAACTTCAAGTTTCTATGCTCCATGCTTTACTCGTGGGAGTGAAAAAATTGCGATTTTTCTGAAGTTAGGGGAGACTTGATCCCGTATTGAAGGAGACTTGATCTTTTATTCAGGAAGCCCTAATCCTTGTATAAAAATCAAACAAAACCCCAAGATAGAATGTTAATTGACTCTTTTGGTCATGTTTGTTCTCATTTCACAATTCATAGCAGACATAAGAAGAAAATTCTATTACTTTGTCTCAACGCAAATAACATTGCATACTTAAAGGCGCTATTTTTTATAATTAAGAGAAAATTAATTATTTTTGCTCTTTTCTTCAGACAATTGTTTGATAAATATTAGTTTTTGGATAAATATTAGTAATTTCGTAATCAGCAATCATAACGATCAATTCAGATGAAGAATATGCCGTTTGGAAGGGGGATCAATTGTACCCATAATCAACATTTTAGAAAACTTTTTCTGAAAAAAGTTGAGAGTTTTCCATTGCTTTGAAAAAATGGCATTATGAAGTTCATTTTACGCTCAAACAATTGATACATTGGAATAAATATTTTTTTCATAATTTTCCCATGTAAGGAACATTTTAAAGTGATAAAAAAAAATCTTAAAGTTACATTTTGTGAAATTTTTCAAACAAAGTTCAATAACTCAATCAATTATTTTGTTAAAATTTTTTAAACTACAAGCATTGTTATTTTGCTCATTTTGGCACATTTTTCTAGAACATTTGATCTTTGTTAGACATTCCAGTTTCGAGGTATAGCTAAGGAATCAAGTATCCCCAGGGATCAAGTATCCTCATTCTCCCCTATTGTTGATATTAGTGACTTTATGAGAGAAAAAATTATAAAAAACGCATTTTTTTTAGAGAAAATTTTGTTTCAACGAAAGTTTCAGACTCAATAGTAACATAAAAAAAATCTTATTTTCTTTTGTCCTTAAATTTCAATTTGAAACAAAGATTTCAAATGGTTGTTCATCAAAATCGGTTGAAAATTGAAGAAGTTATGGCTACTTACCATAACTGTAATTTTTGCAGTTTTTAATAATTTAACGAACCGCAGTACACTTATAATAGTATAGGTAGAATGAAACATGGTAAATCTCACTCTCTCCAAGTCAAAATTATTTATTAGCTTACCAGAAGGTCACGTGCTAAGTTTCAGGAAGATCTGACCATAGAGAGGGGTTGCTTGAGTCTCAAACGTGAATAAAATTTTAAGGTTTTCTGCCCGGGAGGAACAAAAAATACTGGGGTGAAATTATGAATCCTATTCTATTCGAGTTACCCGTTTCGAGTTGAACTCGAATCGAATTAGAATCAGTATTACGAATCTCGTTCGAGTTCTAAATTTTAACGTTTTAGATATCGAGTAAATCGGGTAGTAGATCATCTCGATACGTTACATTCGAATCGAGATCGGTAATGCCAAAGTTGGTCGAATCGAACGAAACTCGATTGTTTCGAGTTCCATAATCCCGCCCCTGGTTTTTCATCAATAACTTTTTTCAACACAAGCTGATTGTTTTTATGGTTAATTTTTTTAAAGCCTAAGTTGAGACAAATATTTCACCCGAAGGCTGCAACACGATTGGACTTGAAGTAAAAAAGTTATTGCAGTTCAAAGGCCGCAAATTTTGTTCAACTCGCAATGAGTATTTTTTACGCATTGCGTTTTATACGAAAATTTTCGACCAAAATACAATCTTTAAACCTGAATAACTTGTATTTTTCAAATCCAATCGAGTTACACTTTTCGGGTGAAATATTTGTCTCAACTTAGGCTTTAAGAAAATCAACCATAAAAAACAATCAGCTTGTGATGAAAGAAGTTATTGGTGAAAACCCAGCATTTTCCGTTTCTTCCGGGCAAAATACCTCAAAATGTTATTCACGTTTGAGACTCAAGCAACCCCTCCCTATGGTCAGATCTTCCTGAAACTTGGCATGTGACCTTCTGGTAAGCTAATAAATAATTTTGACTTGGAGCGAGTGAGATTTATCATGTTTCATTCTTCCTATACTATGATAAGTGTACTGCGGTTCGTTAAATTATGAAAAACTACCAAAAATACTATTATGGTAAAGTAGCCATAACTTCTTCAATTTTCAACCGATTTTGATAAATAACCACTTGAAATCTTTGTTTTAAACTGAAATTTAAGCGCAAAAGAAAATCAGATTTTTTTTATTGAGTCTAAAACTTTAGTTGAAACAAAATTTTCTTTAAAAAAATGCGTTTTTTATATTTTTTTCTCTCATAAAGTCACTAATATCAACAATACTGTTGGTCAAACGCAAAAACAGTGTTCAGATGATCGATAGAAAATTTATTCACCTTTATTATGCAAAAGAGAGATTTCAAATTACTGTTATGCCGTCCGAGATATTTCAATCTAAGTACAAGAACTTTTTTAATTTTTCCGAAATTTCATATTTGGAGCATAATTCAAAATCGGTTCTACTGAGATTTTTTTGAATTTCATTTTCGGATTCAGCGCCCGATTTCACATTAGAAATGACCTTCAGTTTACTGAGTTCAAAAATGCTGTTAACTAGGTTACATTTAAGTTTGATTATAATTAGGAAAATCTGAATTATAGAACAATCGATATATGTACATTCAATTTAGAGCCAAAAAAATGGATTTTGCAGTTTTGCTAGAACAAATTATGTCGAATTTTCATACAAACTTAAGCGTCGTTCAGCGACCCCTTAGAATTAACCATATAAACTAAATATTTGCATGGGGCATTCTGGCTGGCCAAGGATCCATTTTACTCCAAAGGTTTTGATTCCTAAACATAGCGCATTTTTTATGTACGTACATTACGAAGGCAATATATTTATGAGAAAAAAATCATGATCGAATTTTGCAAACCGACCATATACATTCTGTAGATTGGCCAAAAATACTGATCTGGGCAAAATTTCAATTCAATCGGACTTGATTTAAGAGTGTCTCAAAGCGCTCAAAGTTTTGGTTTTCTGACCCTAAGAAATAACCAAAAGGGGTACCAAAAGAAATCTGGGAAATCGAAATTTTAATATTGATAACAAATGACTTAAATGCATGAAACTTCAAGATTTGGTGTTATCTTGAAAAAAAAAAAAAATAAAATTAACCAAAAATCTATCTGATTCGTCTGGGATTTTCCAAAAAGCGGTCGGTTTGCCAGAAAATGTCGATTTTTAGTCAAAACACTTTCTTCGAGGTATCACCAAATCTTTTCGTCTCATGCATTTTTGGCATCAAAATTAAAGTTCCGATTTTCCAGATTTCCTCCCTTTTTTCCCTTTTTTTCTGAAGCTCAAAAAACCGAAACTATAAGCGCTAAATCAAGTCCGATTGAGCTGAAAATTTGCACTGGTCTGTTTTTGGAACAATCTACAAAATGTATAGATATGGTCGGTTTTCAAAATTCGACATGACCTTTCTGGCTGCCAAACTAAAACTGAACAATATATGAATTATTAATAACAATTATCTGATATTGCACTACCTTCCATTTTGAAATTATGTTACACGTTACACTTTGTGACATCTATGTAGTTTCGGAAGAAGCTGAAGTCTTTTAATTTAATGCCTCAGTTTATTTAATATCATAAACTGAAAATCCTGCCCCACACAGAATGTTGGAAATGCCTTGTCCGAACCCTGCGGACTGTTTAGGGAACAGGGGAACTAATGTTAATCACTTAAGTGACTCAAGCTTGCATAAAGAGTAGATATAGAGATCTATAACTACGATTCACCCGTAAACAAAGAGAGTTTCTAAATTTATGAATAAATTTAATAAAACTTATAAAAAAGAGTGGCTCCAGAGAGTAATTTCGCAAAAAAGTACCCGTTTTTATCATTTAATTATAATATTTGACCGAATCTCACTGCCGTACATCTAATGTGTGTTGAGACGTCAATGATGAATGTTTAAAACAAATGCATTGCTCACGATTGTAGATCACTTAAGTCAATTGTAATCACACATTAGCAATCCTTTCTTTTTTTATATCCCGATTCACCTTATATCAACTTTTTACACTATCACATTTAAAAAGCTTGAAATAAGGTCTTAAACGGTCAAAAGTTCTGCTTTTGATATTTTATTTCGCTACACTTCTTCAGAAACATTTGCAACATGATCTTTCCCAATAAACATTTGTTTTGGCAGAGCAAATATCAGAAAAAACAACTGTTTTAGATCAAGCAAGTAAATAAAATATTCTTGCAATGAGCCTTGCATTCCAGAACCTCAAAATAATTGTAATCAAATAAATTTTAATCAAAAAGGCTTGCAATACGTTGAAAAAATCTAAAATGTCTGTACACACGAAATTGGTCCTCTCCTGTGTGTATGCAAACATCCCTGACCTGACGTGGAAAGGATGCTTCGCTTCGTTTAATAGCTCTGTGTGCACTTTTTTTCCAGGATGATGGCTGGCAAAAGGTAAGAATTAGCCATCTGCCTCCCTAAGATTGCATGTATGCTTCCTTACTTGTACTAAACTGTGAGCACAGTATTAGCGTCACTTAATGCCCCATTCTTTGGTACTTTGGCACTTTTAGTAACATATATACTAGTTCCAGCTTGTAAATAAACATATTCTTTACTATACAACAAGGCTAGCCACTATGCTCTCAGCAAAAACACAACAAATGGGGTCGCCTGGGGGTGTGAGTGGGTGGACCCATTCTTCTGGACTGATCTCTCCCACTGGCAGGACTTTTCCTTGCAATTTCGTCTAGGTCTGGAGAAGAAAAGTGAACTGTTTTTTCTCTTCTGCACAAGAAAAATCCTGGTAGATTTTGTAATTCACTCAGCGCGCCGTACGGGAAAAGATCAAAAACACTTTTCACAGCATCCATGAGCTGCATGTTGCATCGCTCATAAGTGTTTCTATTTCCTACATACTCATATTTCACCATAAGCACACCTACCCTACCCAAACCAACAATCACACCACACAGGGCAAAGTGAGAAAAGAACCATCAAGAAAAACAAGCGAGCAGCAGGAAGGAAAGAAAAACGCGTCAAGTACTATTTTTCCACCCGCAATTTTCCCGAACTGCGTCCAAAATGCGCGGCGTCTGGTGCGAAACTGACAAGACAACCCGATGAGCCCGAGTGTTAACTGAGAGAAAAACTGTAGATAGGTATGCTTGCTGAGGAAAATCGGGAAACTCTTAATCGAGAGAAAATATTCTGTTTGCATCTGCCAGATGAAGAAAAAACTAGGCGCGTCCAACTTTTAGAAGCTCTTGAATGGTGCATTCAGGAATTTGGATATCTTCGCTTATTATTGATTTGTTTCGAATTATGTTTTTAGATTTAAAATTGCTCTTTAAGGTTTTTTTTTATCTGCAGCTCCCCCAACTTATCTGTATTCCAAATAAGTTGATACTCATGTCTCATGTCATTTTTCCTGCATTCTAATTATTACAAATGTCAAAGTTATAAATGTTAATCTGGTATCCAGAAGAACCTAGAGGCCATTTAAATCCTGTCAGAAGGATTGTGTTTTATGTTTTGAAGTAGGTATTTACGGTATTTACAAAACGCTTTTAAAATTACCTATTGCATGATCTACTACCTAACAAAACTGTTTTAATTTTAGACATTTTAATAAATGCTCATCCAGTGTGGAATAAACAGGCTAAAAAGCAAAATATAACAGGACCACAACAGGACAAATGCCCATAACAGGACAAATGCAACTGTTTTATCCATTTCAAAGAAGACATTCATAAACTTTTTGGTGGATAGTTTAATTTCAGTCGTTTGCTTAGTACTTAAAAAATACTCTATAATCTATTCTATTCTATTTATTTATAGAGGATTTTAACCAGCTTGGTCATTCGTCCTATAATCATAGATCGATAAAACACTCATTTTTACCTTTGTTGTGAATACACTCAGAGGAAATCTTATTATAAATTTCATAAGATACATCTTATGAACCACTTTTTTGCGTCCAAACTAATTTTTCATAAGAGTCTTATGAAATTCTTTCAATTTTCATGCGATGTTCATATGAAAAATAGAAGAAACGGCATTGTGAAAAAATGATGAACACATTCATTCATAGCATCAGTTTTTTTTCATCATCTAACAGTACGAAGCCAATAGCCAGTTCATAGTTATTATAGTTTTCCTTTAATGTTAAATGTTATTGTTATCTCCGGAATGGTAAGTTCGATTTGATGTTTTTGGTGTGAACGTTGAATATATTAGTAAACTAAAATACATTATTTGTTTACTTTTCAGCAAGCTGATCGGCAAAACGAAAGGTCGAAGATTTAGATGCGGCAAAAAAAAACTTTGATGGAGCCGTCTGTTGATGCGCTGCTGATGGAGACAATGCAGGATTTAATTTTAAACGAATTTTGCAAACAATAAAGTGAATGTTTTCAGCACGAAATATCGAGAATTTTTCTTATTAGAAAGTGATTTACTGTTTCCATAAGAATCTCTTATGAAAAGCAACAACCTCTCATTGAAGTAGGCGTTCATCTTCAGAATTCATTCGCGTCATAAGACAATCTTATGAATTTCATTAATTTTTCTTATGGCGCCACTTCATAAGAGAATCTTATGGCATACATAATAGTATTTTTCTGAGTGTATGTTGACAAAGTTTAAAAATGTTATTTTCAAACTATGCAAAACTCAGATTTCCAAAGTATGAAGGAAGAAGGGGGAGGGCGATAGTTTCTAGCTGCGTTACGTAATTTATGGATGCGGACGTTATATATCAATGTTCCTTAACTACACTCAGAAAAATACTATTATGTATGCCATAAGATTCTCTTATGAAGTGGCGCCATAAGAAAAATTAATGAAATTCATAAGATTGTCTTATGACGCGAATGAATTCTGAAGATGAACGCCTACTTCAACCCAGCAAGAAAAATATTCATTACCGTTCATTTTCCGCTTCGCAGCGAAAAAAATCCGAAGCGGCCCGCCTCGAATTTATTTCGCTGCGAAGCGGAACATGAACTTAAAAATCACTGGGAATGAGAGGTTGTTGCTTTTCATAAGAGATTCTTATGGAAACAGTAAATCATTTTCTAATAAGAAAAATTCTCGATATTTCATGCTGAAAACATTCACTTTATTGTTTGCCAAATTTGTTTAAAATTAAATCCTCCATGGTCACCATCAGCAGCGCATCAACAGACGGCTCCATCAAAGTTTTTTTTACCTCATCTTAATCTTCGACCTTTCGTTTTTTGCCGATCAGCTTGCTGAAAAGTACACAAATATTGTATTTTGGTTTACTAATATATTCAACGTTCACACCAAAAACATCAAATCGAACTTACCATTCCGGAGATAACAATAACATTTAACATTGAAGGAAAACTATAATAACTATGAACTGGCGATTGCTTCGTACTGTTAGATGATGAAAAAAAACTGATGCTATGAATGAATGTGTTCATCATTTTTTCACAATGCCGTTTCTTCTATTTTTCATAAGAACATCGTATGAAAATTGAAAGAATTTCATAAGACTTATGAAAAATTAGTTTGGACGCAAAAAAGTGGTTCAGAAGATATATCTTATGAAATTTATAACAAGATTTCCTCTGAGTGTAGGAGTTTTATTAAACAAATGTTTTTTTTTTTACAATTTTACAATGTTTAGGTATTTGGTTTAACGAATTAAAAATTTGATTAACACATTTTGATCGTTCTGCATTTTTTTTAAGTATTTTCCGAAATATCTAACGTACTTAATTGGCGAAACATTAATTGCTTTTTTTTCTAAGAATTTCGATTTAAAAAAAGGTGACGCGTATTACAGTGGGCCGAATTTTGTATACACCGTTCAAAACGGTAATTTTTGCACACTTTTATTGAAATGCTGTTCACCTGATTTCGTTAGTTTTTACAAAATGGCAACCCTGAACAAAAACCATAAATGAACTGAAATGAATAGTTTTCTTATTGGAGAACATAAGATGAAGGGGGTTGAAGTCAGCTGTTTGCGAATCATGCAGGTTCATTTTAACTAGACGAAAATATGGAATAGAGCTATATTTATTATTACGATTGTTTTGATTAAAGGTTGACAGAAATATTATCTTGAGTAACAAAAATAATTTTACTATCGAGCTTAAAATTGCTATTAAATCGTGAAAAGGTATTTTTATGCTGTATTTCGTAGTTTCGTTCATACCTAATCGCTTTTTTTCCAGATTTATGAAAGAATATGGCGTTCCTAGCTGTAAGCGTGCATCAGCGAGCTCTCAGAAGGATAACATTTCCGAACATTTGGTGGCTTAAACTATTGACGGGTCATCCAAAAAGCACCAATGTCGATGCCATCGATTCTTTTATAAGCGAACTAATGGAAAACAAAGCTCTGAAATGGAAAATTCTCAAAAGAAATACGACAATTTCGCAAAATGTTTTGCAGCCGGAACCGATAACTCCAGTCACAAAAACCACCACATTAAACCTAACGCAAATTTTTGATGATCTCACATCGAATCCTCTAGTTGTCAATATAGAGCCACTGGAACAGATTCACATTGATAATCTTTTAGAAACAGCAATACAAGAGAAAAATAATTGTGATGTACAACTTCTTTTCGATCAGTTACTGGAGTTCAACAGATTACCTTCTCTGAATGTTATTGATCAAATATTCAGACACCTAATTGATTACAATGATCGAACAAGGTTCGAACAGCTCTTAGAACTGTGTCATAAGGTAGACTCAAAACTTATGGCTGATAGCAGTGATTTTCTACACTATAAGGCTTTATTCCAATGGAAACTAGGAAATACGCAAAATTCACTGCAAAGCTTCCAGCATGCTCTAAGGAAAGCCAACAGTCCGGAGATAAAGGATATGATACATCGTTTATTGCGAAGGATCGTAGATGAAACTATTGGCCACAAAAGTGAAGCTGTTTTACTGGCAGTCATTGAAACAAGCGAATATTTTATGAAAAACTTAAACGATAGCATAATGCTATGCTACGTATGGGAAAAAAGTTTTCGAAGTCAGTGGTTCAGTGACCAGGAAGCTTCCAAAACCCTTTTCAATAAACACGATGCCTTGCGTCAGGTCGTTGCTAGAAGGTACATATATCTATTCTTACCAATTTGAAGCACCTTTTATAAATTATGTTTGTGGTTTTTAGGATAAACAAGATTTGCGTCAGTTTTCTGCAAGAAAATCGCACTGAACAAGTTTATCAGTTAATGGAATTATTCCTTAAACATGACATGATGCCTCCATGCAAGCTGATATTAATGAGATTATTTGATTATCAATGTGAGTGTTTTTGTGCACTAAACTTGGGTATTAGCTTGCTTTCTAGGGTAATATTTATATTATTTTTTACAGTTTGGAGGCAAGATCTTCGTGCCTGCTCCGAAATAATGCAGAATTCTATTGATCTCAATGTCCCGCTTCCGGAAATTTACAATCACAGATTACTAGATCTACTGCTAGGCCGGAAAACTCCGCAGTTGAGACCAGTTTTGCCTGCCTCCTTGAGAAAACAAAACGTGAAACCTACGACAAAAACTTATCAGCTTAAATTTTAGTGTCAATTTTTGTAAGATGGTTTTTAAAAATGTTGGGAGATGTGATAATGTTATCAATCTGTAAATATTATAGGTAAACTGTATAAATACTAAAGTATATTTCTAAATAGCATAACAAAACGAGTAGCATAGTGTCACCTAACGTTATTTTTCGAATGTCCCTAATCTGTTTTCAACACTTCAATGTTAAGTTCGGACCGCAATACGTCGATGTCTTGCTCCCATCGTTTTTCCCAATAGACCGTCAATAATGGTTTCACCTGCTGTCCCATTCGTAGAGCCCATGGCAAATAATATTTCAAATAGTTTTGCCGTTGTCTGAAAACGAAAAAAGAATGTTGATATCTTTACTCAGTAGCTAGTTGAAGAAAACTTTCTTACTTGGGTCTCAATCGGATTGCTCCAAAAACTGCTCCTCCGTAGCACATAGGAAGGCCTGTATTAAGTGCTTCCACCCATTTGATTGCAACTTCACCAAGCATGTTAGTGGGCATTCCGAAAATGGTATGCACCAAATCGTGCACTTCTCTGTACCGCGTCATGACATACGCCAGTTCAGGATCATCCATGAAGCGCACTTCCATTCGCGAGTCTGGAGTTATCTCCTGCAAAATAAGAAGCTTGTCAAGAACCTAAATTTTTCTAACTGAATTGAATGCTTACGTATTGATCGAGAAATCGAACATAATGAGATCCAAAAGAGTTTTCCGGAAGACTACGCAATTTTTCCAAGCTGACTGTATGCGTGTTTATCCTTGGTTTATCTTTTAAAATTTGCTGCCCTTCTTCTGATTGTTTCATTTGTTGCCGGATGTTTTCTAAAGCGGAAACTCCTGTTGTTTCTCCCAAACAGGCTATCATGTCATGCCTGTAGTTTTATTGATTTTATAAATTGAAAGAAATAGTAACTGCAATAATAGTATTTTCCAACGTTACCTTCTGGGGTTAATAAGTGCGGCAAGGGAACATCCTGCACTTAATATCACTCGCTGAAGATCAGTAAGTTTAACTTGATTTCTGAGAAATTCCCTTGTAAATTCATCCACAGGCTGTCGTAGTTCTTCGGTAGCATTCGAGAGTCGGGCTTCGGTGGCAGCGTATCTCGTATGTATCCTTATTTTGTTCATGGCACCGCAACGGAATAGACGAAAAAGCATTTTTCTGAAAAGATGGAAAAAATTTGGGTTTGAAAGTTTATGAGGAAACTTTCACTGCCTTACGCTGATTAAATAAAGTTAAAAATCCTAAAATACTTAAAGTAGCGCGTTATGTGCTTGATATGCTAATCACAACGGTTTTAGAAAGTCGCGTTTAGTCAAAATTTACTTTGGAAAAAGAATCTGAGAACAAGATTTAACAGACAAAACAACCTAGTTGCTTAAGTTGAATGGCAAATACTCATGTTACCTTGTCGTTTTCCACATTTTAACTAAAATATATCTTCGTGATCTCTCTCATGGCTTTCGAAATTAAATTCCTTTACTATTCCATTTAGAACACGAGAACTTACCTGGATTATAGGAAACTTAATAGAAATGTCAACATTAATTTACGAACAAATCTTCCAATCCATGTAGTCACCTACATGCGCAGAGTATCTAAATCGAAATACATATTTCTAGCTAAATTAGGTTAAAATCATTTCTCAAATCAAGACCACCTATTTTAATTTCAACATTTAAAACAAAAATTGAGGATTATCATGTCAGACACTATGAGGAAAGATTGTAACCGGAGTCATAAAGCGCATCTGTCGGCTATTTATATCTGCCATCACGTGTATCTACTAGCTTTATGATATGATAGACACAACAATTGCTACGCTGCACGACAAAAAAAGTTTATAAGTAGTAGCTAGCTTATTGCATACTGAAGCATAAGCCACTACCAGCTCTTCCTAGTGAAGTTTCGTTGGCAAGGTCAATAAGTTTTTTTTAATTATGTAAATAAATTATTAAATATAAAGATGAATTCTCATTTAAAACATATTGCCGAATTCAAAATTTCGCTTAGTATCGTTCCAATGTTAATCTTTGTGTCATTCACGGAATTAATTAAAGATGCAGTTGGCGGTTAGGTTATTGAAACTGATCAAAATTGATTTTTATCAATTACGTTGATCTGATAAAAAGGCCTGGACTTAAAGATTTTCATACATGTTAGTTGACTAACAATTTCCTAAAAGCTGGGGTTTTTCTATACATAGGTACAAACATAGCTGTCAGTTTAGCTTGGGAATTTTCTTTTTAAAGTTTCACGTATAGATGACATATTTTACTGATCGAATAACTCGACCGGACAGAGAATTTTACACTCTGATGGCCACTTTAATTGCTCCAATGATTGAATTCATTGATCAAATCAAAATTTAAAATCACTATTGAAATAAAAAGAAACTAATAATATCTTGATTAGGCTTACTACAATTAAATATTATCGAGATTATCTACACGGTAATCATACAAATCAATTTACACAAACACTTTGGTTTACTCTTCCTGCCATCGTCTTTATAATAACCAACACGAAATCTTCAACAGCCACAGCTGTCTCGTCACACGTTGTCGATTCGTCCCTGTTGAGGCAATAGCGCTTCTCGATCTGCAGATTTCGGACCACCAGAACCTGAAGATGATGTTGTAGCTGGTGATTTCTTTCGGAACGTTACGTATGTATACAGGAGAGAACCAGCTACGCTGATATTGATGCCGATTGCGTTGAGCCAGGAGAAGAGATAATCCCCACCGATGAACATGCCGATATAGGTCACGCTGATATTTTTGAGACAACCCACAATTGTGGTTGTCAAGGCTGAATTATACTGAGTGCATAGAATAGTGCTGTAAGACAGTATAAAGCCCATCACACAGGAAAGTAGAAACTGCAGGGTGAAGAAGGGATCATTCCAGGCAGTGAATTCCCATGCTTTCTCCAAATCACCGCATAGCCAGGTCCCAATAAGGGCTGGAAGGAACATAAACAGCGAGTTATAGTACATTAAACCGTATTTGCCCATATCGGCAGTATCCAGCTTCTTCTTCATGTACACTCCATTGGCTGCCGTCAAGGCATTGGTAATCATGACGAACATATATCCGTGCAAGTTAAAACTAAGATCATCACTGGCGGCTAGGAGAGCACCTCCAACCATGGCATAGACGCTGACTTGAACTGCAGTTGTAGGACGTATTCCAAGTATCCGGAGTTCCAATATCATGGTCATTAGGATGGAGAAACGACGGAGAGCAGCAAACATTGGCAAGCTTAAAGCTTGCGTTCCTCCGAGTCCAAACATCATATTTCCAAGGTAAATTAATGGCAATGGGAAGATCTTCCGCGGGATGTCCTTAGACAAATCTGGAAATTTTACTATACGCAGACGCTTGCCTACGAAAAGAACTATTATGCTAGCAGCTAATTGGCCCAAGCTCAGAACCAAAAACGACGGAAATCCATAGGATGTGAGCACAGTTTTGTTGACCACAGTAATCAGGAATGAAGCTAAGCCATAAAATAATGCACTTGCTAGTTTCATAATGTGAGTGACTCTCTCAAGTCCATTTCCGGTCGGATCGGCCCCCATCTTTGTAGAATATTGGATGACTGATGTCACTCTTATTTACTCCAAAATCGTTTATTTGGATTTAGTAGTTTATTTATTCAACCGTCTTACTTCCTCTTTTGTATTCGAGAAGTAACTGCGGATGGTATCCAACCTCCGCAGATTGCTCCGTTGAAGGTCGATTTCGATGTATCTTATGTTGTTCTTCGAATTCTCTCATTCTTCCACCAGTTCCTTCATTTCTCAGGTAAACAAACTTGACCTATCTGGCACAACAAAGTATGTATTCACTGCTAAGATTTGGATACTAAAATCGTGAAGATAACGACGTACAAGGCCAACAAGGCCACGGAAATTATTCAACTATCTGACAGCTCATCTCCGACAAAAGGAATGACGTTTCCAAAATCTCAGATCAAGGAACGGGAAGAATCGACGTCACCGAAATTGAAGAGCATTAGGTGGAAATCATTATTAAATATTTTCCTTCTTCATCTCGCACACTTGCCGATGTTCGACCACGAAAACACACGCGCACTACCAAGCTGATAATACTAGCAGGGGGTATAAGAACCGTTCCAGACCGCAGCTAATTCACAAATTCAACATCCGACCCACAGAGAAGCTCGATAGCGTTATACATCTGCTATATAACGCATGGACACTGATTGTGGGATTTGCTAATCGTTATTGTCGTTTAATCTTATCTTGCCGGCAGGTGGAAAGTGCTTTTAAATAATCGACCAGGATTGCAAATTTCTTCACGAACCGGCTCCTCGAATCCTCCCCTCACCAAGGCGTAATCAAAACTGAATGATTTTATTATGTTGTTCATCGATGACCAGTGCTGCCACTAGAACAGAATGCTTGATATTCAGGAGATATCGATAATCGAAAATCAAGTTAAAGGTACTTGGAAAACTAATAAAAAAATTTAAATAAGTTCACATGCGATATTTCTAATCGTGTTCGTGAAACTAATAAACTGAAAAAGTTCTTCAAGCAATGAATTAAAATTCGAGCCAAAAATTATTGAATCGGCAATAATTTGCTTCCAACGACCTAGAAATGATAACGTGTTTGAAAAAACTTCATTAGTCTATAAAATATTTTAAAAATAGTGGCGGGTGCAATTGCTCTCCGCATAGTAAAATATGATAAGCTTTCAAATGCGTTTTTAAGATCTCGATCATAGCAATTGATCGCTCTGAGTTTTGTATAGCAACAGTGGGGATGAACAAGGTTCGAAAAAGCGATAGTTCATTTTATTTACACAGAAAAAAGTTCCAAGAACATTTCTGAAAGATTTTTCCGATTTTTCAATTAAATTTGCGCAATTCGTGTTATCTGAACACACATCCTATTAAAAGAATCCATTAAAATTTGTGTCTTAAATCTATTGGAAACCTTGGAAACTTTGCTTTTGTTCATTTTATCACAAGAATAACTGAAAAACAAGGTATGGATCCTTTTTAAATTAAAGGGATGCGAGAACATTACAATGCGTTTGAAATTAACAGAGAAGCGAGTTACGAAATATGTATGGTACACAGGATAAAACATTTATTTTAAAACAGACGCAATTTCATATTTCGGGAATAATTTAAAAGTTTACCAACATATTATTTTCATTATTTTTTACCAATCTTCAGTTGTTATTTCCTTTCATTTAAAAGAACTGCACTTTCGTCCCATTCATAAATCAATGTAGATGTCGCTATGTTGCAATGTTTAAGTTTCTACTATACCGGAAAAAGAATAATTACCAGGTTTTTACACGATATATCGTTATATGGTTCAATACAGGCTCTTTTTAGAATATACGCAAAACAGATTTTTCTTATTTTTTTGATAAGATTTCCATCTAAAACTTACCTGAAGCAATTAAATTTCCAGCACAAGTCACTGTTTTTAAAATGTGTGTTTACTTTAAATTGATTTGTTTTTCTAAATGAATGAGAGCTAACATGGCGCTCGACTTCATGAACTTTATGATGAAGGTGTTCATTTAACCGTTCATTTCAGTGGTTGTAAAAATGTAAACACGACGTAAATGCCGTAAAATAGAATTCTTGGGAGCTTAAGTCTTATGTTTGTTAACGAATTAAAGTGTTAGTTGGCAGAAATATATTATATTTTCTACAAGAAATATTCAAGCTACATTTAGCTTTGATCAATTAATTGCTGAAGATTTGTACAATCAATTAGTGTTAACTGATTATTTTTGATATGGCTGTCCCACCACACAGGTTGGTAACAAATCATGAATGGGCGGCTCTCTTGAATGTTTTTGACTTTGTTTTTTTTTGTTCTAGTGCACCACATCCGTTAGAGCTAGTGGCCATTAAAGATATTTATCCAGGTCTCAAGAATATCAACGTTATCTTTATAGTTCTTGATGTTGGACCAGTTACACTGACAAAGGAAAACCGGGAAGTGAGAACTTTCAAAGTGGCGGATCAAAGCGCTGCTATCAACGTTTCGATATGGGATGAACCAGGAAAATTGTTAACTCCCGGTGATATTGTGCGGTTGACAAAAGGGTATGCTGCAGTTTGGCGACAATGCCTCACTTTATACTCCGGTAAGAATGGAGAAATCCATAGGCTGGGTGACTTCTGCTTTACTTTCAATGAAATGATCAATATGAGTGATCCCAATCCAAATCTGGCGATTAACAATCAACCAATTCATGGTAATGGCGCCGCTGTTTCGAACGTCGCAGGTGGTAAACAGGGGCGTCAAGTTGGACCGAGTGAAGGGGGCTCATCTAATCCCCCCGGGGCTTCTACCGGTCAAACAAAGGGCGCACAACAACCAAACAATCGTTTCCCATCTGCGGGTGGAGATCAAAGTAAAGCATCACCTAAAAATGCCCAACGAGGAGGAAGAGCAGCCCAGACAAAGACCGGAGGGTCGAAAAACGAACGGAGGTAATACAATTCGTTTACTCATACGGAGTTTTTAATACTTTGAAAATAAAGTTAATATTAAGCTAAAGTACGTTCAAAACTGTTTCATTGATTCTTTGAAACTACGGTACGGTATTCAAGTCAATTTGTTGTTATGAAAAAGATATTACGATATTAAACCGCTCTCTGATCTAACCAAAAGATTAAAAAAAAGTCTTGTCGTGTATTCTGAGCCTAATAATAGGCGCAATCACGTGTCATTAATATACTGCACTTACATTCAGCCAGAGTGGCAGAGCACTGTAGATTAGAATGGCAAAATGTTGCCTGCTTAACGGCGTTTTTTATTTATAAAAATAATCTGTGTAATCCTGATTCCTAGAAATTTTTTTTTTTGCAATTTTGGAATATGTTGAACTACAACTGTGGACAATTCTTGATCCTGACTAGAAGGATTTTCATATAGACTCGATTTGTTTTGGCTGAACAAAGCTTTAGAGTTTGTAACACAAACTATTGAGCTATGACAACGTCGATTGCCATTTATCATCTTTCAGAACAAGACAACTTTGAATCCACTTTGGTGCCACGCATTTTTGGAAGCCATTCCTACATTTTTTTTGAAAAATGCTTGAATTATATTAATTTTTGGAGAACGTGTAATGTACTGAATTGTACTGATTTTAATTACTACTGAATTAATAATCTTATAAGTTGCATAAACTAAGGCGTTTTCTTTCCGAATATTCATTGTTTGTGTGGAGTAAAAAGTAAGATTTTGCTTAGTTATTCTAGGAACTATGCAGAAAGTCGTCAGTAAAAATTTCCTTATGTCATGTGCGGACAACCCAACTAATCTAAACTGAAGTGCCCATGGTTCTTCAATCTAGCAAACAAAAGGTCTCCAGGACTTATAGTTTGCTGCCACTGTCTAGCACCGTACAGTTTAAATTCAGCTGTGATTACGCCTAGACTGACGCCCATTTGAAGCAGACCATCTAATAGCTCCATCTGTATTTCCGTAGGTTTTTGATATCTGTAGTCACCTATGAAAGCAATGCCATGGCTTTTAGAGTTTTGACCTAAAATTGATTCCACTGTTTTAGTTGATTTCGATTAATGACCTTATCAATCGGTTTTACCAACTAAGAAGGCTCCAATGTGATGCCATCCTCGACCTTCGTAAATATTACCATCTCCTCCGATGAGAAAATTATAGCCAATATCACCATAATCTTCTCTTAAATGTTGCTCCTGGATCCGCCGAACCGTATTGATACATGCTTTCTGAAATGGGGTTCAAATCAATTATATATTTTCTCAAAGATTATTAGACTTTACCTGTGTCAAACATTCGTCCGTCACAGTATGAGCAATGATTACCCGGTCTACCGGTAACTCCAATAAAGGACTTATCTGAGCTGGAGTTTGAGCTAGCCACACACTACGATTTAGAATGTGATTTTCGATATTCATAGATGATTTGAATAGATTTAATCCTGAAAATATAATATTAAATGATGCTATAAATTTGAATTGTCTTACCGTTGATACCAGTCACATAAATATGCCATTTTCCAATGCATCCCATTCTAGCAGCAAAATAGATTTACTACAAAAAATGGGACTTGAAGTTTTTTTTTCATCACTTTAAAAATTCTCTTACATGAAAAAATTATAACATAATATTTATTCCAAAACATCAATCTTTAGAGTGTAATAAGAACTTCTCAATACCATATTTTCAAAGCAATGGGAAACTCTAAACATACTTCAGAAAAAGTTTTCTAAAATTTACTTCTAAATTTACCTGCTAAAAAGTTTTGGAATAATTTAAAAGCATTCGGTCTGAGTAAAGAAGAAAAAATTTCATCCATTTCTAATTTTTCAGCCTCAGATGTAAACGATTACTTTTGTTCAAATTTTTTATCTGATGATAGTGAAGAAATCTTCATCCCACAAACCTCAGCCGGTTTCCAATTCAAACCGTTTTATGAATATGAAATAGTGAATGCAATAGCCTCTATTGAATCCAACGCTACTGGACTCGATAATATCCCTATTAAACTTGTAAAAATTGTTCTTCCCGATATACTGCCCATTTTAAACCATCTTTTTAATACAATTGTTAGAACATCTAAATTTCCGTTTCAATGGAAAAAAGTTAAAGTTATACCAATTCCAAAAAAATCGAATAATCACGATATTACTAATTTAAGACCAATTAGTCTTCTAAGCTCCATTTCAAAAATATTTGAAAAGCTGATCAAACAACAAATTTCGGACTATATCAATGAGAATAATCTTTTAAGCAATAGTCAATCTGGATTTAGAGCTCACCATAGTACAGAAACTACCTTGATCAAAGTGCATAATGATATTGCCGCTTCTCTTGATAAAAAAGGGTTAGCAGTCCTCCTATTAATAGATTTTGCTAAAGCGTTCGACAGAGTGTCCCACAAGAAATCATCGAAAAATTAATTTCAAAATTTTATTTTTCTGGACCCGCAGCAAAAATGATTAAATCATACCTTCAGGGTCGTGAACAGGCTGTTTCCCTTGATAGCTGTCTGTATGTCCTAATGCCCATTGAGTCAGGAGTTCCTCAAGGATCAATTCTAGGTCCACTTCTTTTTTCACTCTTCATAAATGATCTTCCTACAGTTCTTAAATATTGCAATATTCAAATGTTTGCTGATGACGTGCAAATATATTTTTGCTCTGACAAATCAGTGCCCCTAAGTGATGTTTGTGATAAAATCAATTATGACTTACGTAAAGTTAATGAATGGTCCTACTTAAACCTTCTACCTATAAACCCAGCAAAAACTAAAGCTCTGTTTTTTAATAGATGGAATAGGGATTCAGATCTTCTGAGACTTAATTTGGCAGACTCCGAAATTATTTTCTCCGATTATGCGGAAAATCTTGGCGTAATCTTTGATCAAGAACTGTCATGGAAAAGGCAAGTAAACAAACAATGTAGCAGAATCTACGGATCCTTAAAAAGGCTCAATCTTACCACTAGGCACCTCGATATTAATACTAAACTAAAACTGTTCAAATGCTACATTTATCCATTGTTTATATACGGAGATTTTATCTACTCAAATTGTTCAGTTAGGTCCATGGATAGACTTCGAGTTGCTTTAAACTCATGTGTCCGTTATGTTTATGGTCTATCTAGATTTTCAAGTGTTTCTCATCTTCAAAAAATGCTGATCGGTTGTCCATTCTATAACTTTTATAAACACAGGTTGTGCGTTTCGGTCCATAGAATAGTTACTAGAGGAGGTCCGCATTACATTAAAAGACTATTTGTTCCAGTAAGAAACTCTAGAACTATTAATTTTGTAATTCCACCTCATATTTCAGTCTATTACAATAATTCGTTTCTCGTAAGAGGCATCTCGAACTGGAATAATCTTCCTACCAGCATAAAGTCCATTAAATCGAAATCGGAATTTAAGAAAGCTTCACTATCAAGATTTGCATTAAACAGGTAACAACTGATTCTTATTAGTTAGACATGAAAATTCATCAGAAACAATTAAATTGAAATCGAAACAATGGAAACCCAAATGTAACACTTCAAAAAGATTGTACATATCTTATGTTACACGAATAAAATTGATTATTATTATTATTATTATTATTATTATTAAAATGTTCATTATGGGTTTAATTAATTACAAGAGTTCAAAAAGGTATATTCTTCTTCTGAATGCATCGTGATCATTGCTGATTTCGAGATTACTAATATTTTCCCAATAATTGTCTGAAAAAGGGCTAAAGATATTGCTTTTCTCTTAATTGTAGAAAAAAAGCGCCTTAAAGTATGCAATGTCTCTATGGTCGAGACAATGTTATATAATTTTTATCTTCTGACACTTATAAATTGTTCACCTACGGGTTTAAGTATCGTTCTAGTTTTTGGAGCTTTGAAACTTGAAATTACATGCTGTCAGAAGATGTAGAACGGAGGGAGTTGCTAAATGTTTCCAAAAAGATATGTTTAAAATAAGAAAATGGGTTCAAGTATACCCATTCTCCCCTATACAATTAAGCCTTTCGGATGGATTGAAGCGCGTACCTATGTATGTTTTTTGAATACTCAAGAAATGAGAAATTCATGAATAAATAATGAAAGCCGACAATCATTATTCCGAAAATCATAGATCCAATACAATATTTATGAAATATATTAGGCAAAGGTTAGACAATGGGTAAGTAAAAACGCATTTATTTTAACAAGAATGGCATCTAGTGTAAACGTTTAAAAAACTAATAGTTTTATCTATAAAATTATATGTAAACTACTTATCTACACCCATAAACAACCAATCAGTAATGTTATTTAGATAAGATAAATAAATTTTCCGGTTAGAACTAGCTACTTGTAACTTTTATTATGATGACTGCAGTGCGATTTGTGTGAATGGTTGTTACCTGAGGGTATAACTTTGAACACGACGCATAACAAAACTATTACGGCCGTTGTCAAAATTAAAACGATGAGGAGTGGCCTACTACGAGTAATTGCTCTAAGCCTAGATGATTTCCTATCCCGCTTATCTGAAATCACAAATAAAATTTATTTTTATTTATTTTACTGTTAACTGTGTGTTCATACAACCTGTTTTTATGTTTTCAGTCCCAATCTTAGATTCTTGCTTCTCCGGATAAACGTTTTTGATTACAACCTGTCCTCTGATATAAGTTTTGTTCCCGAAAGTGATATCCGATGAGTTGTGCACTGCTATGCAACCTATGTTTGATCCGCGTGGTGAATTGGTACGGGTACTGTTTTCATTCTCATCCAGTATATCGTCTGGATTAAGTTGACCGCTTAGCTTGAAATTATTACTGAATTGTTCATCATCACTTGAGTACGTGGTACTTGTGTCTGAACGTCCACCACTTTCATCAATTGATAGAACTGAAATGTTATCGTTGCTGATTTTAATCTCTTCAGAACTATTACGCGTCGCGAAATTTTGATTGGTGTCTTCAGTGACAGTTTGTTGTTTCCTTTTCGTGGGTGCCTTCATAGTTGCATCTGTAAAATAGGTGTCATTTTCCCATTGAATATTTCTGACAACTGCAATATATTGAATAATAATAAAAATAGAAATGTGGGTTTGTATTTTATAAAAGATTATTCTATTCTTTTTCATTGTAAATGTTTTGAAAAAAATTAAGAAGGTTTAAATTTATACATGAAATATACATACATAGATCATATGAATCTGCAATTTATGAATTCGTATTTCGGTGTTCTACAATGATAACTGTAAAGGACATTTTTAAAAGACCAATATAATTAACCCCAAGACATTTTAAAGCAATCCTTATAATATACAGCGACCGGCAAAAAAAAAACGACTTTCCTGTAAAATTTTAGAATGCCGAAATTTTCAATTTCTCGAAACCTTCTAGAATTTCAGCGAGTTCGTTGAAAGCTGGTTATTCCAAGATCATTAAACAATTAAAATTTTATTTTTCAACTTAACTCAGTAGCAATAATTTTACTAAATTGCATGTTTTCAGGGTATGACAGAAAAAAATCCACCTCATGGTTTATTCGATATAAATGATTAAATCAAATTATCATGAAGTTAAAATAACCACCAAAACATGCGAATACATGCAAATACGGCAAACGCATCATTTCTCACCAAAACTGACAACCCTTGCAGTATATGAGAAGGAAATGCAAATCTTGCCGTGCTTAAAATGTCCAAATTTGAGTCCAACTACCGTAAGATGAAATGATGGGAATAGAAATAGAGCACGAAAATGATGATGATCACATGGGAGAACAATTCCCTTCATTCCGATAGACTTAGACACTCGACCAGTATAATTTTCATACGTCAGGTTGTCTCCTGTAGTAGAATGTTAATACATGGGCCCCGGAGAGGTACAAGATGTGGGTTCAAGTCCTACCGGGAGACAAGGCGAATTTTGAA
>NW_026598617.1:0-25000 GCF_029784155.1 Uranotaenia lowii
AAATCCGCGTAAAAAAAACCGCGTTAATTCGAAAATCCGCGTAAAAAAAAACCTCGTTAATTCGAAAATCCACGTAAAAAACCCCGAAATTCGAAAATCCACGTAAAAAATCCATTTTAATTAAAAAATTCGCGCAAAAAAGCACGTTACTAAAAAAACGCGTGAGAACCATGATTATTTAAAAATTTGCGTACAATGATAGTTTATTTTAAAGATAAAAAATAAAATCAATTAGATTAATAGAATAGTAGAATATAGTGAGGCTTATTTGACAGTGTGGAATTCAGATCGTCTCATGTCTCAGGTCTCATGTTCCATGTCTCAGGTCTTAGGTCTCATGTCTCAGGTCTCATGTCTCAGGTCTCATGTTCCATGTCTCAGGTCTCAGGTCTCATGTCTCATGTCTCATGCCTCAGGTCTCAGGTCTCAGGTCTCATGTCTCATGTCTCATGTCTCAGGTCTCATTTCTCATGTCTCATGTCTCATGGCTCATATCTCATGTCTCATGTCTCAGGTCTTAGGTTTCATGTCTCAGGTCTCATGTCTCAGGTCTCATGTCTCAGGTCTCATGTCTTAGGTCTTATGTCTCATGTCTCATGTCTCATGTCTCAGGTCTCATGTCTCATGTCTCAGGTCTCAAGTCTCAGGTCTTATGTCTCATGTCTCGTGTCTCAGATCTCGAGTCTAATATTTCAGGTCTCAAATCTCATGTCTCAGGTCTCAGGTGTCAAGTCTCAGGTCTCAGGTCACAGATCTCATGTATCACGTTCTTAGTCTCAGAGCTAAGATTTTCCCAACTACAAAATGATTCTAAGTGTTTTCCTTTGAAAAAGTCTTAGAATATTTTCTCTGAAAAACCGCGTTAATTCGAAAATCCGCGTAAAAAAAAACCGCGTTAATTCGAAAATCCGCGTAAAAAAAACCGCGTTAATTCGAAAATCCGCGTAAAAAAAGCCGCGTAAAAAAAACCGTGTAAAAAAAACCGCGTAAAAAAAAACCTCAGTGTATTTGAAAACGAAACCTGTGCTGCTTCCTTAAACTTCGCTATTTGATTCACTAACACAATCAAGATTTTATGATACCAAAGATTCCATTCTTTGGTTTGCTCGCACATTGGTCTATATTGTAATTTTATTGAGTAACGATTGCTTCTTTGGTATATTGCACTGGTTTTATTATAATTATTAAGTATATTCTTCGTGCAATCGTTAATAGCCACTATACAATTTAAAAGGAAATCTGGTCGAGTATAATATTCAGTTACTGTTGTAAGTTTAATACTTTTGATAAACTCAAATTCTAACTGCATCCAATTTCTACGTAATTACATGTACACAGCTTTAAAAAACATACTTTAAGAATGCAAATATTATAAACAAAGCAAATGGAAATATTGATCACTATATACGTTTAACATCTTAATATAAAAGGCTTGTGATATAGCTCAGTTGGCAAGTCTGTTGTCTCCTGAGCCGATGTCCGCGAGTTCGAGCCCAAGAGTAAACATCGAACACAGTTGTACCGAATAAGTTTTTCAATAACGATCCGCCAACTGTAACGTTGATAAAGTCGCGAATACCATAAATAAAGATGGTAAAACGACTATAATCTAAACAAAAAAAAATCCTCATATTTTAGATTTTGAATTTCACCCAATCGATGAGGTTAAAACCGAACCTCCGGATGATTATGAAGCCTTCGACATAAGTTCCAGCAAACCGGAACCAGCAGAGTCCGCACCGGAATATAAATCAGAACCATCTACTTCTTCGGGAACAAGATTGAAAAGCACAACTTCGGATATATATAAAAAAGAGCAATCAGGTTCCGCATCCGAACCCGACGGGTATGATTCCGGTGGCCCTAACTTCCAAGACGATGGAGGTGGAAGCGATTTCGAAAATGATTATGATGATGATGATGATGATGATTACGTGATAAAGCCGGACAAAACAGAACCTATCATTGAAACGCAGAAAGTTCCCAAACGTCGCGGTAGGCCACCGAAAAACGCTGTAAAGCCATATCCTGAAGATTCAGAAACATCTATTGTAAAAAAACGAAAATACAGAAAGAGAAAAATTAAATCGGATTCAGAGGATGATGATTCTGATGACGAAGTTACTCCAAGAAAAAGTACTGGAAGACGCTCGAGAGACGAACGGCTGTTTGCTCACATCACAGAATTCGTTTGTTATCTGTGTCCGGAACGAGTAGAGTTTGATAGGTTCCACCATGCCAATTTACATTATAAAGAACTGCACAAAGAGCCAGCTTATCTGAAATGTGCTAAATGCGATCGGAAATGCTATACCCCTGGTGGATTTATCAATCATATGGAAACTCATGAAGATCCCGAGAAAAATAAGTGAGTACTTCAAATCGAAGGACATCTATTTTATAATAATCTTGATGAATTACAGGTGCAACATTTGTGGGAAAGTTACAGATCAAAAGATATCCTTAAGAAAGCATATGCGAGCTCATCAGATTGAAACAGATCGCGAAAAACCGTTCGGTTGTAGTCAGTGTCCAAGAAGATTTGATATAGAGAAAAAGCGAGATAAGCACGAACGATTACACGGTCGGAAAATCGTATTTAAGAGAGAAAAGGGTCGTGACGAAGAGCTGATTGCCTTTTATAAGAAAATTTTCTGCGACCTTTGCGGTAATGATGAAATCACTTATGAAAACTTTTGGGATCTTAAGTGCCACATGACTAAAGAACACAACAAAACACCGTATTTGAAGTGTCCTTTGTGTTCGAAGAAAAATGTTTGCCGTCAGCAACTAATTGTTCACATTGATGTGCACGAGAATCCGGATAAATATAAGTAAAATTTAGAAATCTTTAAAGTGCGTATCGAATTCTAAAAGATTTTATTTTCCAGGTGTGATATATGTGGAGAGGTTAATCAATTTCTTGAAAGGCATAAATTTAAAGTGCATGGTAATAACGTTGAGAAATCAGATGAAAAGACATTTGGTTGCGAACACTGCGGCAAAATGTTTCGTTGTGAATCCAATCTCAAAAATCATATTGAACGAGTGCATGCTATCAAAGATGAAGTGTGCGATATTTGCAATAAACCGTACGTTTCAAATGTAGGCATCATATCAGAATTACCGAAATCAATTAGGATACTTAATCGTGATAATTTGAATAAATTAATTTCAGTTTTTATTATTCAAAAACAGCATTGAATTAATACGTCATTAAAAAAAAAATATACCAACATTAAACTCGGATGGAAAATTTTGATCGCGGTAATTCTGATCAGCCTTGTTCGATACATGTATTAAACTGGATTACTAAACTTTTCCTCAAAGTTTCAGCAAAAAAGCACTGGGAGCTCACAAAAGAACAGCTCATAGTGAAGAGATGTTTATGTGCGAACAGTGTCCTAAAATGTTTAAAACAAGAAGCGGTCTCGATTCGCACAAAAGTGAACATGATGAAGAGCTCCGCAAACCAGTTCGCTGTACAATTTGCAACAAGGAAATGCGCCGTGGTGCCAGCCTTATCAAGCACATGAAGGTGATACACTCGGATGATGGGCCAGTGAATTGCAATATGTGTGGCAAACAGTTCCGTACTAAATTCCACATGGTTCGCCACAGGACCAATACCTGCTCGGCCACCATCGATTCACGGCCGTTTAAGTGTGAAGTCTGTGGCAAGGGATTCTCAATGCGTCTTACCATGACCGAGCACATGACTACGCACACTCGGACCAGTCTGTATCAATGTGGATTCTGCTTCAAAACCTTTGGTTATATATCCAACCTATATAAACATCGCAAAAAAGCCCATCCAGAGGAATGGCAAGAGGTTCAGAACAGGCCCGATCAGGGCATAGCAACAGTCATTGAGATGAGGAATTAATTCAAAACTTCATCCTTTGACAAACTATCACTGGTACCAGTGTTGTGTTTTAATTCCTCAAATGTAGTAGAAAATATGCTAATTGCTAACAATAAATATTATTTTATTATGAATTTCCAATAAGGCAGAGCTGATAATAACACATTGATTGACTTTTTTAAAACGAAAATATTGTATCACAAACCAATAAAAAGTTTTGTAGGTACAATGTCTACGCCGAAATTTGACAATGGCTGACTAGCATAAATGGGATGGGTGTCTTTTTATTCCTACTCTGATTACTTTTCGTATCCACTGGATCATTCCTTTTCTTCGGTAGAGACTCCGTTAGAACATTTTCAGTTGGTTTCTCGGTTGGTACTAGTGAACGCGTTTTTTACTTTGAAGAGGAATTATATTTTTGCGTTTGATCCTGTCTAGCTTTACAAAACGAGTGACGGACGAGAGCGTTCATGGTTGCCAGATAATTTGTTTTTGATTCAATTGTACGATGTCATATTTTCACTCTTACAGCTCGGCCGTCCTGCTGAACGCCTCGTCGTCCTAATCCCTACGCTCGTTACAATTTTTATAATAGCGATTTGAATATATATTTAACGGCAATGATGTTATGCCTACGGGTTATTCATTCGCGCTTCCAGAATCGACCAACAGCTTCATGTTCCTCAGTCGACGACCCAGAACAGCTTCGCAGTCCAGCATCCCCTCTTCGTCGGTTTCGATTTCCAATTGGTCGGATTCTGCTCCCCCTTCCGGCATCGTGGGCTTTACCGTATTCACCATCGCAACCATTGGCTTGGCCTTCGGAATTCCAGGATTGTTGCACACGCTTGCAGTATAACCAACCTTCATGCACACAGTGCAACGTTCACGGCGCTGTGGGCGAGGACAATCAATCGACCTATGTCCTGGTGCGCTGCAGTTAAAGCAAACGATTGCAGATGCCACTCTAGCCGGCGGTGGCAAGACTTTTCCTGTATTCGATCTCGATACACTTCCCGAATTTCCAGGCGCGAAAGTTGCTTTCTTCAATTTAATGTTTGATTCGCACCACTTGAGCCGTTTAAGTAGATCGAAAACTGTTTTATACTGACCCGAAACCACTTGCTCATACAATTTATCGCGAGACAATCCACTTAGAATGTACTTGATAACCGATGTTTGTGAAATTTCGCCTTTGCTGGCAATATTTTGCACGCGAAAAACATAGTTTTCGTAACTTTCTTGATTAAATTTAATCACTCCCATTAGCTCTCGATGAACATCCACATCATCACAAAAGTTCGGAAAAATTGCAAGAATTCGTACTCTAAATTCTTGAAATGAATCGATCTGCTCTTCCACCGAACTGTACCACAATTTCGCCGAACCGGTTAACCGTGTTGCAGCATACAACAACGTAGCACTGTCACTCCAACAATAAAGCCGCTGATAATGTTGAATTTTCCGCAGCCATGGCCCGACCGAACACTCACCACTGAACTCAGCGATGAGAGGTTTTATCTCTTCGGGATGAAGTGGCCGCATTGCAGACTGGAACTCACGGTTCATGTTAGGCGTCACTCTGTTCAACCGTTGCAGATTTTCTTCCTCTTCCCTTTCGTCCACCGCAAGCCGTCGTCGTTTGATTCGGCTCATAAATTTTCACGTCGATAATCAAAGATGGCCTCCAACTGCGCAATTCTCGGACAGCCCGTTTTGTCGGATTCGTTTTCGTTGCTCGTTTCCGTATTCGTTGCTAAACAGATTCCGATTTCGTTGCCGTTTCCGTCGCCGACGTTGTTCCCGTATGGATGACTGCGTCGCGCATGGATACTGATCCCACTTCTGAAAATTTGAACGCGTTTTTTACTTTGAAGAGGAATTATATTTTTGCGTTTGATCCTGTCTAGCTTTACAAAACGAGTGACGGACGAGAGCGTTCATGGTTGCCAGATAATTTGTTTTTGATTCAATTGTACGATGTCATATTTTCACTCTTACACTAGTAGATTCGATTTCTGATGACTTCGTTTGAGATACAAGTTGGTTTGATGCTACTGTGGTTGAACTACTTTCGGGTTGGTGCTGGAAGACTTCGGTTAAGGTTCGTTTTCAGTCGTGTGTGGTTGCGACTTGCGATTTTGCTACACTTCCGTAGCTTGTGTCCGAAACGATGGAGCTAGAGCTAGATGCTAAAGTTTTCCTTGCTTCGGTTAGTGGGATGTTTTGATCCGTGGCGAGTTTAAGCGAGGCGACTTCGTTTTTTCAAATCCGATAGCTTCGATCCACTGGACAGTGATTTCCGTTGCAGTTTTAGGCAAAACGAATCATGTCGACAGGTTTCACTTTCTTGTTGTTCAGAACATTAATTTATGCACGTTATTTTGTTGGTACATTTGGCCTTGGAATGACCATATTGAAGACGTTTTCGACAGAGCATGAGTAAAGGGAAATAGACCGAGAACTTTTGGGTGTTCAAATGTGGATGACAGCCAATTTCAATCGGAGTCCCATCGATCAGTTTCGTCAGTTGTAGTAATTTTGTCACTTGTTCACCATTTCGCAATTTTAACACGTATCATTTCTTCTTGCTATCGTAATATCCGCTTTCAATTTTACCAGCATGTCTTTCAATTGACTCCCCAATTGTTCCGGTTGTCCCGATTATTCCGGTCCATATAAACAGGGATCGTCATATCTGCATGGGCTCATGGCCACGAACTTTCGGGTTTTACAACACCAAAAATATAACAAGTTTTTAGTCTCGAGTGGAGTAAATAAAATCAACCGTTCTCGATCAAGGCGGAAAGGGAATTCCCCCTATGTCACAATAGAAATTGTATGAGAAAAGCCCTAAAGGTAGTGATATTAAAAATATTCAGTGCTACTATAAATTGGCTTTTATTTCTGGCATATAAATTTTATATAGACAATACTCTGTTGCATTTTTTTTATATAAATTAATTCATACACTCTATTCTCAGTATCACCATGCCATTGTATCTCACTGTTGGGATGACTCCATTGTAAATGCGGGACAGTTCAATTTTTTTTTTTTGTAACCATTTTTGATTGATTATTCTAAAAATGTGCGTGTGGTACAACAATTGCCAAGTTACTGACACTGTGTTTTGCTATAATCTTCTTTTTCACACTGATATGAATTCTGCTGTTATGTCAAAATGTTGCCATTCTACAACGGAAGAAAACGGAAATAACTGGAAGTGGTCAGTTTCGAGTTGAGTCTAGGATGGTCTAAGCGCCTCCATCCATATCTTTACTTTCTTTCTGTTTTTACTCAAATGGTCATTTGATTGGTATGTAGGTACAAACACACATTTCATGTTTTCTTACGTTTCTAAAAAACCCCTGTATGATTGATTCGCGCTTTTATCCAAGTCACAAGGAGACGTATTCAACAGTTTGTATACTCGTTATTGAACAGCACATGCTGACCAAATTTGTGTTTAAGAGATTTAGTTGGCTGAACGAGCTTGTGTCGTTATAACTTTGTTGCTATTTGTTTATTTTATTTTTTACAACAATATCTAGCGCTATTTAAACATATTTTCTACACGATACAATATATTATTATTACAGAGTAATAAATATAGCTAACGCTTTCAATTTACACGCTTTCATAATTCTCACTTGATTCATTTTGTTATACTATCTATGTTGTTAAAAAAAAAACAAATATATTTACAAATGTGTTAACTGTACGTGGGACGTTACTAGTGTCTGATTAGTGCAATCACGGAAGTGAGGAAATGGAAACATTTAAGCGAATACTGATGCTGCTTTCTGATTATTTCAGAATACAAAGGAAGCAGAATTTTACTATTTAATTTGACTAGAGTTTCATTGGGGCCTAAAAATATGATTAATGAAATCGAATTTGATCCATACTTCCTTTGTTGAAAACTGAAACGTAAAAGCGAAAGAGTGGAAGGAATGGTTGCATAATGGCATTTTAGTTGAACATTTAAATAATCATTTGTTACTAATTGGCAGGCAGAATAAGGTACAAAAATTAATATTAAGTTGATATTTGCCACTAAATAATCGGTTTATAATATGAGGCAGGCAGGAATTAAGTACTCAGTACAAATCGATTCAATGCTTAAGTAGTAAACACTAGAAAGCAATTACCATACCACTAAAAATTAATTACTGTTGTTACATTAAATGCCGTTTTAGACTTGTTTGTTAACACAAAATTGATAGCAAGTGAAGGAAGATATACGTTCGAGCGAAGAGTTTCCTAATGATATTTTCTACTGACTTTATAAGTAACAACTTTCACATACAGTTAGACAGTATTGAAATCAGAAAGTTTTTAAATTACGTATTATTGACTGCATTTTTAGCTTTATAACGCCAAAAAACAATTTTCATCACATTAGAACGTATACAGTAACATTCCTACAAAATTAAAAAGATCTACCTAAAATATATGCACAACTTTCATACTTGAAACGATAGTTCAATCTTGAGATACATTCTATATGGTTAATCCACACTTCCGCTCGCTCAACGATTTGAATAGTTGGTACTAGGTAAAACCAGTCAACATAATACAATTTATACAATTGGTATTCAGAGAAATCACAGTACAACGGCTAGCAAACCGCGGAACCTCGCTGCTGCTAAAGGAAGCAGTAACTGTAACACCACTTGGCTTATAAACATCAACTGAGTCGAAATCACGAATCGTGAACTGGAACCTGCTGTACTGGTAGTTCCTCCACTACCACTGTTATCACCTTTGGGAAGATCTCGAAGGCTAGTGTAGTCGACTTCGTTGACTATATCACTTCTTCCGCTGCCATCTTTGCCAGTACCACCAGAAGAAATTCCGGTAGATATTTCTGGCAGGCCTGGTCTGCGTTCATCAATTTCCCATGGACCTAATCCGGATCCCGTATCGTCTTCATCATCAATACCACTGCCGCCACCGGATCCGCTACCATAATAGTTGTCTTCTGTGAATCGAATTTGAAATTAAATTTTAGCTTACTCAGAAAATAAAATGAAAAAAAGGTTTTCCTGAATGCATACCTTGATCAGTCCATTCTACATCGTGACCATTGTAGGCATTACGCAACTGACTAATGGCGGTCCTCAACGTGTACAATTGCTGCTGGACTATTACACTTTGTCGACTGCTGGACGAGCGATTTGGGAATTCTGGATTTTTTTCAGCCTCAGTTGCCACATTATGGAGGTATCTAGAGACAGAGGAAAAATAATAGTAAGACATTTACCTAAAAACAAAATCCTAAATATTACGCTTACCGATCAACGGTCACTCCATTCCAACAATTGCCATCACTACTGGGAGGCGCCGCAACATCTTCATTGTTACATAGAATGTACGGCAAATTCGACCAGAATTTCTTCGAATCCTTCACCCGTTGGCGGATATCCTTTATTAGTTTGTCGATAGGTTCTCGAGTGTTCTCTTCTTCTTCGTTCGATTTGCGATTGTTTTTCCGCTTATTGTTTCGGTTGTTGACAACACTGGATGCCTGCCCTCCTGGTTGGTGATTGCTCGGAGGGTTATTGCTATTGGTGAATTGGATTTCGCCATTGGAGAATTGAACAGGTTCGTACTTTAGCTCCCGGCTGGAGGAATCCTGTGCATTGCGCTTTTGCCGTTCGTCCACAGTACTTTCATCTTCCAAAATAAATATATCACTATCGTAATCGTGAGCTTTGGAATCGTCGTTCGAGAGTCCATGGTTTCTGAGCAATTTTGGTTCCACGAATGGATTGGTATTGATTGCTCGTCTTCGGCGTCCGAGGGCGGGTTTACCGCAACCTTGGAAAACACGATTTGAAATATCCTGGCCAGTTTCCTGATAAATAACCAAGCAAAAATTAAATAACATTCCAAAATATGAAAAGAAAATACACCAACCTGAAAATTCATAATTGCTTCGGAGATTTTAATATTGATCGGTTCAACTACCATCACAATGTTGAATGGGCCCAGAAGCCGATCGGAAACTCGCTCCATGGTTGCAACGAATGAATCCCATTCAGCGTCCAGTTCCAGATAGTTTTGCAAACATCCACGCATCACATTCACGCAGTAAGACGAGCATGGTTTTTGCAAAAACCCAGCACAGGTGTTACAGGTACTCATCTTGGTTAGCGGCGCAGTGCATTCGGCTGTTAGTCGTACCTTTTTGATAAAAGAAAAAAAGACATTCATATTAGTGAAAACCTGAATTCGTGAATTGAAAAATGCGAAACACCCACACACTTCATTTTTTGTTTCCAAAAAGTACCTAGTAATTACGAAAGACATAAATTAAGACATAAATAATTACGAAAGTGATAAATTAAAGTGTGGCTTAGGCCGCGTTTTCACAAAAATCATTATTCATTTATACGTATTGATGCGTTCATCTTTAAAATTTTTTACGTAATATACACAATTTTAAAGATAGTTTAGAGTTTCAAAATATCAGAATATTTTCTTAAAAATGAAATGAACTTGTTTTTATACTAATAGAAGTTTTAAAACACTATATTCGATGATTTTTAAAATCATAATTTAAGTACAATTGTTGCACTCATCAATAGAAAAAGGCCCTAGATGTAGACTTTTGATGTCTGTATAACAGTTGAAGTGTAGCGTCGATTTTCTCCTGGATCCTGTTCAGGATCACTTTGCAGAGTACTTTGAGGGTTGTACAGATCAACGTTATGCCTCGCCAGTTACCGCACTCTGTCAGGTCTCCTTTCTTCGGGACCTTTACGAGGATACCCTGCATCCAGACGGCCGGGAATGTTGCAGTATCCCAGATGTCAGCGAAAAGACGGTGCAACATTTGTGCTGACAGGGCAGGGTCGGCTTTCAGCATTTCAGCAGGGATGCAATCGATCCCAGGTGCTTTGTTGGATTTCATGTCCTTGATTGTCGCTTCTATTTCAGCCAGCGAGGGCGCTTCCGAGTTGACGCCATTAATGCGACTTACTGTGGGCGCCTCGAGCTGCGGGTTCTGTTGGCCAATGCTATTTGTAACTCGGAAAAGTTACAAGCTGGATTCCGATCCGGACGATCATGTGTGGACCACATCACAACGCTACGAATAATTTTGGAACAAATCAACGAATTCCAGGACTCTCTTCTGCTGGTGTTCGTTGATTTCGAAAAAGCATTTGACCGACTGAACCACGAAAAGCCCTCTTACGCGCTTCCTCACATTATATTACCGCTGAACAGCATGGGTTTATGCCTGGCAGATCGATGAGTACCCATCGTTTAGACTACACTTCGTTTTGTCTGAACCAAATGGAAAGAAAAAACAGGTCGATGCTATATACACCGATATCAAAGCGGCATTCGATACGATTGATCACGGAATCTTACTCGCTAAGCTAGCTAAGCTCGGTATTCATGACAACATGATCTCTTGGTTGAAATCATTCCTCACTGAGCGGTGTATTAGGATTAAATTTGATGATAGCATATCATTTCCATTTACTAACCGATCTGGCGTGCCTTACTTAATGATCCCGCGCCGATCCTCCGGTGCATAGGGCCGTGGTAAAAGACCTCCACTGTCCGGAGCCAGCGTCTTCACCTGGTCCCAGTCAAGATTCTCGTCGACAGTTCGGATTTCAGCGGCTAGGCTTCGCCGCCACGAGTTTCTGGGCCTGGCGTGCCGCAAGGTAGCAATTTGGGACCTTTACTCTTTGTTCTGTTTTTCAACGACTTGATCCTTAGCTTGGAAATTGGAACCAAAATAGGATATGCTGATGATCTGAAACTATTCGTTCCAGTTGAATCCACTGTCGATTGTGCACACCTTAATAAGCTATCAGTCAGCGTCTCCAAGTGCTCCGTTATAACATTTCATAGAAAGAAAACGCCAATTTTATATGATTATAACATCGATAACCAGCGCCTTAACAGGGTATTTGAAGTTGACGACCTTGGAGTTATCCTCGATGCTCAGCTTACGTTCGATAGTCAACGAACTTCAGTTATATAGAAAGGCGAATCGTCAGCTTGGCTTCATCTCCAAAGTAGCACGAGAGTTCAGAGACCCATTGTGCTTGAAGTCACTCTACTGCGCACTTGTCCGGTCAGTTACAGAACATGCTGCAATTGTTTGGGCTCCCTATCAGTTATGTTGGATTTTGCGAATCGAGCGTGTACAAAAGCGTTTTGTTAGATTCGCTCTACGACATCTACCCTGGCGTAATCCTGAAAACCTTCCCGCATATTCCGACCGGTGCCAGCTTCTGGGATTAGAAACATTAGAACGCCGCCGAAAAACTCAACAGGCATCATTCATCGCAAAAATACTGAATGGAGAAATTCAGTCGCCAAACTTGCTAGGAATGATCAACTTTAATGCTCCTTCGAGGACTGATGAATCGATGAATAAAACTTAATAATAATAATTATAATAAAACATCTGGGCTGCTTTTAGACGACGAGGGGTCCCAGAGAAACTAGTCCATCTTATCGAAGCACAGTACGAGGCATTTTCGTGCAAAGTCTTGCACGACGGTGTCTTGTCCGAACCAATCCCGGTAACTGCTGGAGTGAGACAAGGATGTATTTTGTCACCGCTGCTTTTTCTCATCGTAATGGATGAGATCTTGAATGGATCGATTGACTGTAGACCAAACCGAGGATTGCCGTGGAATCCTTCAGCAATTGAGCAACTGAACGACCTTAACCTGGCAGACGATATTGTTTTGCTCGCCCAAACACAACAAGACATGCAGAGCAAACTCGACGACCTCACCGAAAGCTCCAAGGCAGCAGGTCTCAAAATCAATGTCGGAAAGACCAAGTCGATGGAGATCAACACAGAAAATCGTTCCAATTTCGTGGTAGCTGGACAACAGGTTGAGACAGTGGAGTGCTTCCAGTATCTTGGTAGCCAGATTACGATGGTACCAAGAAGGACATCGAAACCCGGATCAGAAAAGCCCGATTTGCGTTTGCGAGTCTTCGAAACATCTGGCGCTCACGCCAGATCTCTCTACGAACTAAGATCCGAATCTTCAAATCAAACGTCAAATCCGTATTGCTGTACGGATGTGAAACTTGGTGCACCTATGCGGTGACGACGCGAAAACTGCATGTTTTTGTGAATCGCTGCCTGCGGAACATCATCCGCGCTTGGTGGCCTGGCAACTGGATCTCAAACGTTGAACTTCATCGCCGGTGTCATCAAAAGGCGCTAGAAATCGAAATTCGGGATGGGCATCGAAGAAGAGGCAGGCCCAAAAGCTCGTGGCGGCGAAGTCTAGCCGCTGAAATCCGCATGCTCTTTCCACCATAGGTGAATTTAGGCTAGGGAAACAAAGAGAGACAAAAGCTCCAACTGCTCGATTTTTCGACTGTTATAATGTGTGCAACATTTCATTTATGCATGCATCAAAAAGAAATTTTGTGAAAACGAGGCCTTACTTTCAGAATTTTCATTAGTCAGCAAGTTTATAAAAATCTATAGAGGGAGATATAGCGGTTTAGCCAAGAGTATCAAATTGACACTCCTAGAAGCTCAACAGATAAAAAAAACTTAACGAATGAGGATTAAACATAAAAATTGGTATATACAATTCCTAGACTTACATTGATCATATTTTTGGCAACTTCAGCAGCTGAGCTTAGGGCTTGAGCGAAGGTGCGTGTGGCGACAAATGATCGCTTGATCTGCACCGAGAGCTTATCGGGGACATCTCCAAATGGTTTCAGATCCTTCATATGCTCGCTGACACAGCCGAGGTATCTAAACAAAAAAAAAGAGATAACCATGAATTAAATCATTTTTTTGATAATAGGTGGTATGAAAAACCCCTAGCAATTGCTTTTGCTAAACTAAATCGAGCATTCGAGCAGTCGCAGAAAGCAATTGCTTCGGTTGGTATGAATAAAGTTTTTTCTGACAGCTGTTTTCTCAGTCAGGAGCTTTTACTTTTAGAACAAGCTAGTTCGGTATGAATAAAGCCCAAATCTGAAGCAATCGCTCGAGAAATCTCCTAGTAATTACTTTATTTTCTAAGCATGCTTGGTAGCAGACTTTTCCAATAAACAAATTCTTCAACAACGTCATGAATTTATAAAATTAGCAATATTACACTGCAATACAATTTAAAAAGGCATTTTCAACATAGATAAAGAACAGTCGAAGTGATAACCCAACTTTTTTCATATTCCTGTTGTTGTATGAAATGATTCGTCTAAGATGAAACAAAACAAATCAATTAGTAAATATTTCAAATAAAAAAAAATCCGGCTACAGTGGAAGAAGTCCCAATCGGCTTGAAGTTGGAAGAAAGTTGTAATAATTTTAAACATAATTCAGATCTCCCAAATTTATATGATTTTTTTTATAATTCAAAGATTAAAAAAAACATCTAAGTTAAGGTGCGCGCCTATTGCCTATTTTTTTATATATCGGATTATCCCGATCTGAAAACGTGTGGGAGAGCTTATGATAAATGTTAAAAAGCTAGGCCAATTTTTGTTTGACAATATTCAATTTTCTTTAAACATCAACATGCGAGCATGTATTGACTTAAATTTTTCCGATCGTTCTTACACCCACCACCCGCACCGTTGATTTCATGGCTATTTTAGCCGTACTTTTCAATTTTTTGATCGTCTTCTTTCATTTTACTTTAGAAAATTTCAGATTCTGCTGGTTGGATAGCTCTTTTTTTCGAAGCAAAAGCTATGTTCTAAGACTTTAGTACACATCTGCTAAGCAAACGTTTATTCATACCAAACTAAGCAAATGCTTTGGGCTTTTGCTTTGCTTGATTTCGAGCAAAGTAAAAGCTACCGAAGCAATTGCTAAACCTTATTCATACCACTAAATGTCCATGAGCCTTCAGACTTACTTATTGTTGAACGAGTATTGGGAGTTGAGTACGGTGAACATTTTTTGATACAGCACGTTGAAGAACGAGTCCATGGCCTCGCCAAGATCTACCTTTCCATTGGCATAGTACCGTTCCAATTCGGCGAACAGATCTGCGAAAACGTAGGCATTCTGTTCGTAAATTGTGCCATAAGTGCGCTTGAACATCGTGTGGAATTCTGCCTTTGATTCGATCAACAGTTGTTTGAAGAAATCTGCGGAAAAGAAAAGAAAGACGTAAAAAAACTATCAGTTAGTTTTGTTATAGCGCTATCGAAAAGCTCATAGGTAGGGGATTTTATCAATCATCATCTGGTTGAATGAATAGAAATGAAATCATTGTTCCAACAATCTGCGAAACCAATAATCAAATATTAACCTCCGACGATCGCAGTCCGACATAAATACATGACTATCGGCTTCTATCCAATTTTCTAATCGTACGAGGAAAGGTAAACATTTTTTCTCTTGTGCTTCCTTTCAGTTAAAATTTAGATAAACACATAAGATAAGAAGCGGAGCGAAAACCTGACAAACCAATATTCACATAATTTGCATGGAATCGATTTGTGATCCGCCGAGAAACCCTTTTTAAACCGACTCTTCAGCGCTCGGTTGAATCGGTTTCGTCGCGATAGTCTCATAAATTTGTATATATTTCATCTCGATAATTGAAATAATATGCTAATATCCCTAATATTGACAAACGATGAGCGCACGTAACAAGTCGATTTTGCGAATCTGTGCAAGCAAAAAAAAAAAGAATAACCTCATCCAATCATATGCCATTTGCTAAACTCTGCACGACGGACATACTTCAGTCGATGAGGATGGGTTTTTTTTTCTCGCGTTGCTTCATTCCGCCTGATCCCTGTTCCCCTGTAGGATAGGGATGGCACCGGGACCAAACCAATTGATGGTTCTGGGAACAGGCGATTGAGTCAAACACACATCCACCTGATGCGGTGAGCTGGTAATACGCTGAAGAAAAAAAAAACCGCCTGAGATCTACTTCAAGTTCACTGTCATCGTCCCAAGTTGTTACGACTCGGCTCATTATAATATTTGTCGCGATCGAGTTGATATGTGCGCAGTGTGGTCCGTGCGTGGGGACTTGAATAGGACTCGGTATATCGGCAAATCCAGAAATGATCCCATATAACCAAAAGACGTATATATAAAGTGGGTATAACAACCAATGGCATATGATAGGCCAACGACCGACTCTTTGACTGAAGAGTGGGCTTTTGAAAATGTTTATAGTTTTTTGTGATCGATTGATCGTGTGATACTCTAAATTGCCAGTCGGTTATGAAGTCATGTGGGTTAGGACGAAGAAAGGAACGCAAATTGGATTTGAATGGTAATCAAATTCTAAAAAAATAAACAAAACTTTTGCTTCTGAGTTCGTCCACCAGTTTTGTTGGCGACCTTTTACGCTTTTACTAAATTAACATTTATGAACAAAATGTTTTTAAAAAAATCCGCCAAAAGGTTTTATTGTATAAATCAGTATGTTTAATTTTTTTCAAATGTATTAGGTAATTGTCGCTCAAATGCGGGATTTTACTGTTAACCTACAAGTAGGCATTGGAAAGATTATAAAACACACATAAAGGGCGTACACGAAATTATTGCGGCACCGAAAATTTCATGCCTAGTTTCTTATAATGTTTAGAATAAAACAAAAATTTTAGGGAAGTTTTACACATATATTTACTTCAAAAACTAAAAGAAAAGCTAATCGATGGAGCCTTGAGTGTAAAATTCCGGTACTTTTTTCTCAGCTGTTTATCCATTTTCTTAACATGTCCTTCTCGTCTTTGACTGTCTTCTTGCTCTTGTGAAGTTTCTGCTTAATTATTGCTCAGAACTGCTAAATCGGTTGCAGCTCCGGACAGTTTGGCGGGTTCATGTCCTTTAAAACAAAATTGACAGAATTGGCCTCATACCACTCCTGACCACTTTTAGAATAGTGGCGGCATGATGTAAAATCTGGCCAAAATAGCGGAGCTTCGTCGTGCTGCTTCAAGAACGGCATAAGGCGCTTCACGAGGCACTCAAATTTGTAGATCTCGCCATTTACTGTGCCCTTAAGGCTCCCGCAAGGCCAAACGAGATATTTGGAGGCGAACTTTGACATTTTCTTATTCTTAAATTTGTCGTCCACATCGAACTTGCTCTTGCCGACGGAAAACTCCAACCCCGGAATTTGCTTGTCAGCTTTCATATACGTTTCGTCGTCCATCATACAGCAGCCATATTTTGTCAGCATCTTCTCGTAGATCCTCCGTGCCCGAGCTTTAGCCGTCGATTGTTGTCACTCATCGCGGTTTGGGAAGTTCTGTACCTTGTATGTATGTAGTCCAGCTCAGGGCTTGAGACGTTGGGCCAAATCACGGCTTGAGACGTTGGGATTTGCTTCAATCATCCGCTTCACCTTTCCATCCGTCTGTTTGTTCTCCAGGCCCGGTTTTCTTCCAGTCCTTTGCCGTGGTCCAACGTCAACCGCTCCTGGAACCGCTTCAAACACTCTGGAGATGATTGAATGGTGAATGATCAAAATTTTTCCAAACTGCCGGTGCGACAGGTCAGGAAATTCCAGGTGTTTGGAAAGGATTTGTTCTCTCGACTCGCGTTGGTTCACCTCCATTTTCGTTGAATCGAAAAACACGACTTCGAGTTTGACAGTATATAAACAAAACACATCAATGAGAAAGTGTGCAAAAATTGGTTGATTTTTACCCAATGGTAAAAAAGTTATGCCCTATCCGCTGTTTCGAAGCTGCGCTGCTGCCATCTGGGGTAGTACGATGTAGCGTGAGCAGCATTCCGGGTGAACGATAAATTTTTGACGACTTGACATTGCTTTGAGTTAAATTTTCATAAAACCAAATGAAAACTTAAATAAATCCAAAATGAAGGAGTGAAAAAAACGCTCCTTTAAAAAATTGGAGTTTGTTTTCAATTAAATTAGAATAAATTAGCCTGGTAGAAGAGTCAATTCTATCTGGAAGCTCCATTTTAAAATAGCCAGTCGGTCAGAAAAAACTAACATGTAAATCAATCATTTCGTCCATTTTCTCAACTTTTTAATTTTTTCCAATTTTCTATCTATCTATCTATCTATTATATCTTTATATTAAACTTTATGCGCTTCTCGCTGGTCTGTATGCATGAAAGATTTTTTCGTTTTTACTTTAAACTATAATTATTGGATTTGGTTTAGTTGTTACATTTAATAAAAACGTTAGATCCAAAATTTAAATAGTTTCAGCCTAAGACAGTATAAAATGTTAAATTTTACTTTGAAATTTTGTACGGCTAGTGGTTCTATAAATTTAATTTTCAATAAAATTTCCCAAAAAAACCAGATCATAAGGTCCGATAAAAGTACAAAACGTGATATAACCACTGAACGATGTCAATTGAATAGCATCAAAGTAAACTTAAATTGTGTAGTTATTCAAGGATTTTTTTTTTCATTTCAATCACCATCAAACATCCAAATCCGCCTTCCAGCTTTAAAATTATTGCGCCTAATTGTATGCAGCTGCAGAAGGAAACCTTATAGAAAATAGCAAAAAATTATGTTTTTTCGAATTAAAAATTCTAGCTTACTAATTATTGGGTCCTTTCCTAATTTTGATAGAATGTTAATTGACTTCTCTTTTAACAAACTGCAATTGAAAATGTGAATTTGGCTTAAGTTTTCATTCAAAAATATTTGAAATACTCAGAAGGGTTTTTGGAGTAGTAAAAAATTGACCTGTTTAGATGTCGATTTGCGATGCATCACGGCACTTACACATTTTTTTCAATAGCTCAAAATAATCTCTGAACCTTCTACTTAAAATTTGTATCCATCATTTTTTGAAAATCTTAACCAAATAAGAGAAAATAATGATTTATTACAAGCAAGTATTTCCACCTGTTTGTTTACATTTTTTGCACGCACACGATCTGTCAAAAATTAGCTTCGAAATCGCGAATAGAGCATTTCCTGAGACAGATGGTGGTAGGGTAGCTTTTTGTTTTTGTTTTGATATTTGTAAACACCTACTGGTCGCCATTTTGAACTTGAGAGATTTGCACTGTTCAATCATTTCTTCGAAAGAACTTTTTTTTTTAAATTAACATTACATAACATCAATATTACCTTCAAAGTATTTCATGTCTACAATTATTTAATTTTAGGTAGTTTAAAAAGTTAAGAACTTTGCAAAACCATGGTTATGCATAACTATTGCACCGCCAATTTGGTTTCGTTACTATCCCGCCATTGAACATGCGTAGTGTTGTTGTTATTTTTACCCTACCACCAGGTGCCGAAAATTGTAAACATGAGAAATCAGCTGTTCGGTTGACAAGTCGGGAAATACCTTATTGAATGTATCGCAATACAAATTCATACCGCGTGAAAAAAAACCTTAGTGTAATTTCATGTACGCTCTTTAGCTTATGATAATTCTAGAAATGTCATCTGTCAACTTCTTCATTTTAAATGGGACTCACACGATTAAACGCACCCCAGAAAGAATTTCATTTTTAAGAGACGTGAATTTCGCTTACGACTATGATGACACTGTATTTTAAGTCGTGGGTTAAGAGTACTGATGGATGCCATCACATTGAAACGACTCATACCGTAAGTGTTTTTTGAGGAAAATGAGGAAAAAAAAGGTTCCAAGCCCACAAAATATTCTAAAACTTATTTCTTGAAAATCGCTCTAAGGATCTGTACAAAAACAATTGAAAGTTGATTAAATATGTATCGTTAACTGGACAATACTTTTACCCTTTTCCGAAGATTGAGCTCGAATGGTGGCAATTGCTCGAACTACTACATTCATGCCTCAACTTGGCATCGGATTGTGTAACCAGTAGTTCTACCATAGCATCCACCAACGGCATTTGATTCAGAAGAATAGAAAGACATCTATTTTCTTGCACCTCGCTGATCCGACCTGGTCCGGTGGCCTTTTTTGTGTACACAAGTGCCCTACTGTTTGGTTACGCGGGAATTGCCTACACATGGCGCGCCATCGAGAGCCGCTGATAAAATCGGTGTAGAAGCCGTTAACGCCTTTTGCTCGAATGTTTGAATGTAGGCAATTGTTTGTTGTGTAGTGGGTTGCTTGCTGCCTACCTAGAAATGAGCACTCTACTCATAGCACTTCAGTCCAGGTTCAGTCGAACATGCTTTGGAATGTAATTTTTCTTTCTTCTTCTCCACTCTGAAATGTCTGTTGAACCTAGATTGCACTTCATCATTATGCATGCATCCGATCAGAAATGAGTTGAACGAAAAAACATACATACATTGGCGGGCTATCTGGAAGATGATGTATCAATTATGGCGCATTAATGACTAATTTTGCTGATTTATAATGAACTCTCGAAACCGCATTCGATGCGGCATCGTCAAAGGCGAAAAAACAGATAAATCAGCCGAATAAGCCACCATTTACACGCTCATTCTCGTCGTGTTGTCGTTTGCAGCACACCGTTGTTGGTGGCATGGCCTGGAAACGAAATATACACCTAGTGAGAATATACTTAAGTGAGGGTTACCCCGAAAGACCCGAAAAAACACATCAAATTTCGTTTTCGACAGCCAAGATCGGACAGCCGGCAGCAGCGCACCACCGACTGCGAATTTCATTTAAAATTTAAAATAACTTCTAATCAATTCCCAATTATATCGCTTTTGTCTCCATTTCGGTGCGATGATTTCAGCACCCACAAATAGCGCGTGAAGCTACATCTCCGTGCGGCCTTTTGTTAGCTCCATAGGTATGCGGTAGTGTTGAACTTTATCTTGGGCGTTTTGGCAGCTCGATCTTGAACGATGAAACTCTCCTCATCGGGGGTGTCTCTTCTTTTTTACTCATCGTGCTCAACCACCAAAATTCGATTGCGGATGATATCATCTGGAGGTTGGAACATATTGCAACTATGAATCAATGTGAATTCTGTGCTTGTTTATCCAATATCTTTCCGGCATTCTCGCCAACCACATACGGCAGAACGTTGTGCGATAGAAATATGACAAAAAGTCGTTTTAATTATGAAATTCATAATATTTATTGAACAATAATTGCAAATTACTAAAAAGCCTACTTTTCGACACAGACAGAAGTATAAAAATAGTTATTTGTGCAACAAATGGCAAAAATTGCATAATTACGTCGAGTGCTGAAATATCGAGTTTTGCAACGAGTTGCACACGCAAAATACCCTTCATAATCAAGTTTTTCATCCTGAAGAAACAGATTGTAGATTTTTCCTTCTAAGTTAAAACAGTGTCAAAAAGTAGCACTTGCATATGCAACTTGCTGCATATATCATTATTTTTATACTGTTTTTCCTTGGAAATGTACAGTCCACGACCTACTTGATTAGAAATTTTCAGGACAATGACATGCAACCTGTATACATATCTCAGGTGGCGATGGAAATCCCGTGCTAAGTGTTAGCAAAAGTTTTTTTTTTGTAAACATTGTAACCAAGACAATTCGTGACGTGACGTCAAACAACCATCACTAGAGAAAAAAATCATTGCCAACTGCTGTTTACGATTCTCGCCTAGGATATTTGTTTACCTTTTTAATTTTTGACTAACGAGTTCTGGAATAGTGTGCGTGTCTGTTCGTCACCTTTCTTTGTACCTCATTGAATGACATGGTCGTCCACATACAGTTATTTGTTAAAATGCGCCTCTTTTAGGTCAAAGGTTGAAATTTTCATCCTATTGGAAGGTTCATCCCAACAAAACCCTTCTTCTTGTAGGTTAATTAATGGATTTTTAATGGATTTTAAAGAGAATTTTTCGAAATTGTATAAAAATGTGTATGCAACATGTTGCAAAACTCGATTTTTTCAACACTCGACGTAATTATCCAACTTGGCAACCCTCGTGGGATAAATTTACAACTCGTTTTGAAAAATCCCAATTTTTGATAACTTTTTGCTTAAATTATTATTACAACTTTTTTTAAACACTGAATTTTCTAAAGACTTGTCCTACAAAAAAAACACTTTGACGCTGTTTTGATATTGGACAAAAAACAAAACGTTACTTTTAGTTATACATATCTAGCTTATGTACCCTGCCTTGCTGTTCTCAAATAGATCTAAACCCTAACTAAAAGTGATGATTAAATTATCGGTTTAAAACTGTTCACAAAACTTCCAATGCTAGCCTTTCGGAGTGGTTGCCTGTGCTGCTTAGAACATATAGACGAAAAAGCATGCTTACGATCATTCATGTTCGAATTGGAGTAGGTATACGTGCCAAACTTTGTGACATTGTGAAAACCTTGACGTCGTTGAAGAAATCCCTGCAACGAGTTTTAGTAACGAGCATCATTGAATACATTTTCAACTAACTAAAAAATATATGGGGCACTAAGAAAGGTGTTTTGAGCCATTCTTTTAAGTTTTTGGATCAATCTGTTAGTCGAGATTCCAAAGAATGTTGCTAGTTTTGGTTGATCCAATTTGTTTTTATATAAAAAAGCTGTTGAAGTACAAAAGATGTCTACGCAATTCATTGCAAACCTCAATTTTTCATTACCTGTTGAGCTATCCAACTCGGCAAACCTCGTTGGATGAATGTACAACTCGTGCTCAAAAATTTTCTTTTTCCAATTGTTGCATAAATAAATATGTGCTTATTTTAATGAAAAACCTTCGAATTCTCAACAATAACATCCTCTTTGAAAAAAATACAGTAAAGATCGGAGTACCAGAAATTATTCATTTCAGAGCGGAAGTTCACATAATCCTAATGTACAAATGTATAGATATCTATGCGTTGCGCATAGAGTTGATCGGATGGGTCCCAGTTATTCTACCAACCTGAAGTCAGATTTTAACCTGTGTTATCAGTTTGCCATAGATTAGGGTTATTATTATGAGCGAAACAAACAGTAGGTACCGTAAACAGGGGTGCCGTGCAGGTATATCAAGGTGAACACTGTATGTACTTTTTGAGAAGCCCATTTATGTAGGCCCACATCATAATCGCTTATCTTTAACAATGAAAATACACACATTCAGTACCTTTTCCTTCTTTCGGTGCTTCCTCAATTTGAAAGAAAACATGTCCGATGTTTTCAGAACATCGAAATTTGCTTATTGCTATTATTCTTCGGGTATCATTCATTGATTCAAATTCTTGAACCAATAAAAATTAAAATCAATAAGTAACCTTTAAAAAAAGTGTTACTTTTGTTTCTTTAACATTGTTTCTACTGATTTAATGATAAGCATTACAAATCCTTATCCTTTCCATCACTGGTTCAAAAATGCTTTATTACGCAAATGCAAATAAGCTTTTTCATAAATTATGAAGAAAAAAAAGGTCAGATAAGAACTTTATGAGATACGAACCTTAAAAAGTAGAACCGTGTTTTAACTAAGTGGGTACCAAATTCACCAACAATTGGCTGCTTTTTCAGAACATAAACCGAATCTCTTCATTAACGGTACTCACCCATTGCAGTGTGGTTGATGCAAATCTAAATATTTTATGTTTTAGCTGGCCGAAACTAGTTTCCCAATCACCGGAGTCTGGTCCACTTTACGATCGTCGTTGGCGGAAAAGTCTCCGGGGACTCGTTATTGCATTTTTTTTTTTCTCTCTCAGCTTGACACAGCCTTCAAAGACATTCACCATCAAGGAGCTGCCTCAACCAACCCAACCATTCCCTAAAGTAGCTCGACCATATCATCTCGCTGGATGGCGTAGCGCGTTGGCCGACCGAGCACTTGCACCAGTACCGGCAAATAAATATACAAGTGTGTACCTACTTGTTCCTGCCACCAAGCGCTCCTTTCCTCACGGCCGGCACCGGTCAGTCAGTGTGCCGGGCAGAGTGAAAATTAAACGAAGAATTTATTACCGATATTCCTTGGCCATTAAAATATTCATGGCTTTGCGACATCAGTGCGCTGCCGCTATGCTTATGATCGTCTCATCTTTGGTCCACCATCGGAGCGAGCATACATCAAATATATAAATCGAAAAAGGTAAACCCAGACTCAACCCTTCCTCATGAAAGGTAGATAAATACATGTGTTCCGACCATTATTATTAGTCCAGCGTTTCTTTTATGTAATTTTTTAAGTAGTTGAATAATAGGCAAAGGCATGTTAATATCAACAGGCTGTTGAGCTAAAAGTATAAAAAAGTTAGAGATTTTATTTGTTACGATCAATAGAATAACTTAACTCATTAAACACGTATAAATTCAAACGGAAAGATTCCTAAATTTGGGGTTCCATATTTCGGCAAACACTGGACCACATTCTATGAATTTAGAATTTTTGAGCAATTCAAATTCATTGAATTTGTAGAATAGCGTTTCTAATACGACGAATGCGCCAACATCACTGATCCGAGAAAAACGCGTTCAAAGTTTGATAGCTCCATGAGCCCCCAGCAAGAATATTATTTTGTTTTCTTTATTTCTCGAAAAACAAATATCCTTCAGATACCTTTGTATGTACATACAAAATGTTGGTCTTAGAACGTACTTTTCCAGCCTACTGATAACTCGGTTTGTTTACATTTGGCGCATTCGCTCTTTTCGAAATTCACTACGAATTTCATGATTTTTAAAAATATTCTTTCATGATTTTTAAAAATAATATTCTATTCCAAAATCCTACGCGCTCCTAGGTCAAAAACATGGAATCTAGAGAAGGACATCGAAGGAGAGGCAGACCAAGAAATTCGTGGCGGCGAAACCTAGCCGCCGAAATCCGAACTGTCGACGAGAATCTTGATTGGGATCCAGTAAAGACGCTCTTTTACCACGGCTCTTTGCGCCGAAGAATCGATGTGGGATCATAAAGTAAGGAAGAAAGTCGAAATTTCGTTGTTTTATCATATTTTCTCCTTATTATGGGAGAAGAGTTGAGTTTAGGAAATTTGATGCCCTTAGATAAAGAACATTTCAATTATTTACATTTTTTTTTGTAAAAACCACAAACTATTTCGATTTACTGTATATTTAAATAAATGCGACAAACTACCTTATGTCGAATACTTTTGTTCATCACATCAGTGTAGGCCTGAGAAAAATTTCTTTCGGAATAAGCATAAAAACTAGTTTTTCATCAATAGCTGTTATCAATACTGGTAGATTTCTTATGAATATATATAATTTGTCTCAAAATGGTGACAAAACTCGAAGACCGTATTTCGATTAGAGTAATAATC
>NW_026598618.1:0-25000 GCF_029784155.1 Uranotaenia lowii
GTTACATTACAAGGCTTCCAAAACTATAAATTTTGTTTAAACGGCTGAGAAACAAGTGAGATATAGAGATTTTAAGCGAAGAGTTTCAAACTGACAAGGATTAGGGAGTTTTTCTCTGGGCATTCAGGGTGCGTCCATAAAAAATAAGTAATGATGCAAAATTATAGATTTCGAGAATTCGATGAGGTTCCCCCAAGAAATTGTATTATTGGGATGCACCCGAAGAATGTTACAAACTGCCAAACTTCCAATTGTGTCATATTGACACTCAAGAACCGGTAAGGGTTATTACTTTATTTTTTTAAAGTGCCTATTTACAGGCGAAAAGGACGCCATATGTTTTGCCCCCTTTATTACCCCTATGAAGGAGATTGAAGGTGATTTTATAAAATAATTGCTTTGGACTCACTTGAAAGTCGATCGAATTTTACATACTGAATATCAATTTAAAGCTTAAGCATGAACTGAACCACGCTCAAAATTTCAGATCGTTAGACTGATTCATGCTCAAAATATACAATTTCAAACAAGAATTTATCTTTTCAAATAGTTGATTGATTAAAATATCTTTTTCATGAATGTTGGTTATTTGCCATGAATGTAACCTCTGTAGCATTTCATTAATCTTCAATAAACATTCACATCACATTGAAATGTCTCCCAAAAGATTTCCGGCTGATAAAACTGTTTTAATCAAATTATGTTTCGCGTAGTTATGACTGTACAACTCGACGGCAAATTTGAATTTCTGAGGAAAATGCCCTTAGGGTGGAATACCTAGATTTCGACAGTTTTTGCTCGTTTGTCAGAAAAACCATGTCAATATATTGATTGACACATGTTTTTCATCTCAAATATGATTGGTTATATGAATCAGACTTTTTTCTTCATTCTCTACCTTTTTATTGATCGAAAGTTTAAAGAAAAAGTTTTTATTATCCTTTTACTAAAACCTTTCGATGATCTAGTTTTCGACATTCAATTTTAGTTTTCGTCACAAAAAGTTTTAGTTTTCGACAAGAACATTTTCACCTCCTTTGTTAGCACAGGAATATGAAATTTTGCATATTGTATTTGCTTGTCTACTTCACGGCGTTTTTACACCATGGAAACAGTATAAACATACCAAGGAAGATGGGTGTCGAAAAATTGATTATTAGGTGAATTTTTAGCGCTAGTTTTCGACAGCTCAAAAAACAGTTGAAATTTCTTAAAATGTTAGCAAAAATGTGAAATAAATTACAGAAAAGATTGATTTCAGAACCTTATCTATCCATTGATTCCTTTTATGTTGCTTTCAATCGAATTAAAGGGGTGTTTTTTCATGATTCAAAATCATTCCCATTTGGTCGATAGCATTGAATTTCACAGGTGATTTAGAATGTTACTTTTCAATTATTGATTTACTACTATTAAACAACAAATTTATAAGAATTTTTATATTCAACGTATACCAAACTGGGAGAACAAAAATAGAAAAATATGAACATAGATAGCTTGAGCCACCAAATCGAAAGAAAAGCCTTTCATTAAAAATTTGCCGAAAACTAGCTCCTGTCGAAATCTAGAGTATCTACCCTAATATAAGTAATATTTCGGGTCTTCCAACCTTCGACTTCGATTTTTTTTAGATTTAGGCTCGAAGTTTTCCTACTGTACAATATTTTGACAATATTGCTATCAAGGGGTTAAAATTTTGGGCGAAATTTGAGAAAAATGGGGAAACAATCATTACTAATTCATTAGTTTCTTTGCATAAAATGTTGAGTTAATGGTCGGGATAAAGCATTTCAAAATTAATTTGATAAAAAAGTAGTTCCTCAATGCCAAAGCATTTTAACTTACTTAGACACTTTTCAGACATTGCAAGTTGCCCGACTTTCATACATTTATATGTTTTTCTACTCACGTCTTTTAATTTCAAAACTTCAATTTTAAGATTTGGTAGAAAAACAAATAGGGTAGATAGTCTGGATTTCGACAGGAGCTAGTTTTCGACAATTTTTCAATGAAAGGCTTATCTTTCTATTAGATGGCTCAAGCCATCTATGTATGTTCATATTTTTCTTTTGCTCTTCCACTTTAGAATACGTGTATATAAAAATTCTTCTAAATAAGTTGTTGAATAGTAGGGAATCAAAAATTTGAAAGAAACATTCTAAATCACCTGTGAAATTTAATGCCATCGACCAAATATGAATGATTTTGAATCACGATAAAACTCCCCTTTTATTCGATTAAAACCAACATAAAAGGAATCAATGGATGAATTAGGTTCTGAAATTAATCTTTTCGGTTATTTAATTTATATTTTCGCTTAAATTTACTTTCAATTGTTTTTCGAGCTGTCGAAAACTAGCGCTGAAAATTCACTTAATAATCTATTTTTCGACACCCATCTTCTTGGGTATGTTAATACTTTTTCCATGGTGTTAAAAACGCCGTGAAGTTGACAAGCAATTCCAATATGCAAATATTCATATCCCTGAGCTAACAAAGGAGGTGGAAATATGCTTGTCGAAAACTAAAACTTTTAGTGCCGAAAACTAAAATTAAATGTCGAAAACTAGATAATCGAGAGGTTTTAGTAGAAGAATACGTTGTTTTGAAACTTTAGATCAATAAAAAGGTAGAGAATGAAGAAAATAGTCTGATTCATATAACCAAGCATATTTGAAATGAAAAACATTTGTCAATTAATAAATTTACATGGTTTTTTTTGGCAAAACATGCAAAAACTGTCGAAATCTTGGTATTTTACCCTAATATATTTATGGAAACATGAAGTGCCTTTGAATAAAGGCAGGTACTATCGGCTTCTGAGAAATTTTGAGGACATAACACTAGCGCCAAAATAATATTAACGAATAATACTTTAACCATTATTCGAAAATTTTAATAGCATGCCCTGACTCTTTTGTTTACATCTGGTTAAAAAGATTTTTTCATCAGTTGTCAGAGGAAGCGTTTAAACTTGCAGGAAAAGGAAGAGATCTTTGGATCAAAAAGTTTAGATCGTCACGACGTGAAGAGATTATTAAGACTATTTGTTTTCTCGGTAAGTTCGAGTGTTTGAATCAACACCAACATTTTGTTTTTCTACCACAGCCGGAAATATTTTTCTTGTCCGACGAGTGCAGCCCCGGTCAACTTATCTAAACGGACTGGATACCTGGTAAGTTGTTTAGTTTATAAAAATGTACCGGTAAACCATTTTTTTTTTTTGTAGTGAACAACAAGGGAGCTATTTTCGTGGAAACTCTGCCGGCTGATTTGACGACCGTGAGTGGATAAGCATCGACAAAAGGCCAATCCAACGACGAGCTCTGTTCACCCAAAAACCCGGAACACTAAATATTCCAAAAATTGTGTTAGTAATTTGTTTGATTTTTTGACGTACTTTTTAACAAAGCTTATGTTGATATCATTCAGATCCCTCAAGCAAATGGAAATGAAAAACGGCAATCGGTCCGCTATTGCAGCATCGAGTTTATCCATCTTTTAGGCACATAGCCAAACAAAGCATGCGAAGAACGGGACATAAAGAATATAACCCTGAGAACGACCTGGAGGATCGTTTAGGATTCACAGATGAATACCAAACGAGAGAGTTTCGGTTCTTGGCTTAAGAATCCTACTTGGAGGAGAAACCGCCCTGACAACAGCAGAATCAATCGGTATGGCCCGGAGGCGTATATCAAGAATGCTTCAGAATCCAGATCCAGATACGCATGAAAAAAGAATATTTTTTTTCATTATCATCAATGAATTATTGACTAAATAAATTAAATTTTAAATTATATCTTTTAGAAAAATTATCTGAAATCCACATTATTTCAGGCTTAAACAGTTCCAGAATAGGAGAATCTATAATTTATGGCCATTTTAACATTTTTTTTCTAATTTTCATCAAATTTTGCTTGGTAAATCTTTTTTACTCACTGGGACCTTAAGTGCAACTACCTACTTTTAGTTTGTTGTTGTTTTGGGTGGGTTATTTTTCTGTTCGTGTAGGTTGTTTCGTCGGTCAAATGCAAAACTTATGTGTTTGCAAGCTTGAATGCAAGTTGAAAGCTTGAAGCCTTTTTCGCTGGTGGCAGCACCATAAACAAAGAATTGATGTCTCATACTACTTGTTCGAAAAACTAAGCAGCCGGGTATCTTGATAGAATCAAATATCTTTGATAAAGGTTAAATTGGTATTCAACATTGAGTGCAGAAAACATGAAAATTCTGAGTGGGAAACATTTAATTATAGCACAGAAATTACTAAAATTACTTGCTAAACGCAAATATCCACACACGACAATCCTAGTTTTTTTTCAGTTGCATGTAAGCAATGAACGTGTTTTTGCCAGCATGAGAAGAAGCAAAGTTTTCCAAGAAAAAAAATTGTTACAATTTTTAAAAATCGGAATCCACTGAAAATTGATCACCCGGGAATGAAAAACGCCTAAAAGTAGACAAGCTATGTTTCATCATATTTTAAACGCTATAATTGTAATTGTAATTGTTGATTTATTTTATTTTATTAATGTTGCCACTTCATTAATATCTCTACGGTTCAAAATCGCCTGAAAAGTTGTAATTTTGATTTCGAATCAAATAAAAACTTTCTTTTGGTGTTATCTGTTATTCAAACAAGTTGATTTTTCTCATATTCCCAAAGGTCTGACACAACATATGGTGCCATGAACAGGATGGGAAAGCTTTCGCCAGGAGTTTATAGCTCCCGTTGCAGTGTTAAGCCATCTTATCAAGTCGTTCTGGACCCCAACCTACATCCTCAACCCTTGACGAATACCGGATGACAGTAGCCCGCCACCATTGCTTAGTTCAACGCTAGCCATGATTCGAATCATCCTGTCCTGTGTGTGTAACCCTAAGTTGAACCGATTTGTAACTGTATCGTATCTGACCATTGACCTCTGTCATGAACCAGTAACTGCTGACCCTGTGACCCAAGCCCAACCCTGAGGCCCGAATAACGTTGCCCCGTTCCAGATCAGTAATTCGACCCAGATGGGAAGTATTGGTTGGTACAATGCCATCCATCTGGGTATTTGCCGTACTGTCTGCCAGGCAGTACTAGCTTCCAACAGTACTCACCAGATATTTTGGAAGTGACCACGCCAAAATTTTTTTGCTATTTTTGGCAGTGATAACAACCAAACAAAGTTATTGAAATTTCTAAACATCTCTTGCAGCGGACTTATGTACAACAAAGAGGCAGGATGAGATTGTGCGGACCAAATGTTGAAATGTTACACGATCCGATATTTTCTCTGGTTATTAGGTAATGAATCGTAATTTTTTTCCAAAATCATGGTGTTAATATTGTCCAACAAACGTTTCGTGAAAAAACTGAAACGAAAAATGTTTTGTTTTGACGTTAAACCTTTATGCCGTTATAGAATCTTGAGGTTTTTTTAACAATTAGCACAAAAACCGCGCGAAAAAAAAACAAGAAAAAATAAAACAGTCGTTAGATGCATATTTTCAACAGAAAATATCGCAAAAGCCTCATTTCATCAGTAAACATTCAAATTAACATGATTCAGTATTAATTCTGAGAAAAAGTTCCAAAACAGCTAAAATATGGACAGTTTAAGTCATTCTGTGCAACGATGGGTCAGAGGACAACGGTTGGCAAATCACCCTATTCCGTTCTGTTCGAAAAAAAAGTCAAACAAGCTGGATGAGGTGAAAAGGGAGGCCTTTGATTTTTTAAAATTGCCGGCCATAACTAACCGAGGTACCCACTTTTACGCATAAGTCATAACTAAGAAATTCCTTACTTTGGGGACACATTGTAAACACACCGATGATAAACAAATCCGCAATGAAGACGAATAAAGGTTGGTACATACAACTAACGCCATCAAATCGATCACGTTCGACGTGGGTGGTAGGATAGGGGGACAGAGAACGCAGGGGTGCAATAACTGAACTGTTCCACTACTACTGTTCACTGGAGTTGTCCGATTGATGACGTAGCAAGATCCGGGGCTAGAGGAACTCCCTTTTCCTGGTGGAGGATGATGATGGCAGATCCGTTTCGAGCAATCGAGTCTGTTCCGGGCTTGATTGTTTCGGAGGTGCGGGTGCTTTGCGGCTTTTGGACCGTCGCTTGCGCAACAAAATTGGTCCCAAACCGTTTCCGCCGGGAACTAACGTGGCGGGTGCAGCAGATGAACTCGGATTGCTCGAGGCCGGATTGTTCGTGCTGGAAGGGTTTGTGCCAGATGCGGATGGAGTTGCGATGCTTGTTCCAGGTGCATCTCCTGGTGAGCTTTGACCAGATGAGTCAACCTGTATCCGCCCGATTAGATCATTCAAGAGGTCCTCGATGCGGCTCATCCTTTGTGCCATTCGTTGCATCTCCAGACGTACGTCAACCTTCATGTCTAATACCGTTGCGATCAAATCTCTCTGTGCTAGTGTCGAAGGCTGTTCTCGTAGGCCGGTGTCGTAAGTGTCTGATGTTGTCGCTCGGGATTGTGCCATTTCGATTTGTCGTTCCCGTTCTAACGATAGATTGCGATCCATGTGTCGCTCGCGTTCTCGTTCCCGTTCTCTTTCGCGTTCCCGTTCCCGTTCCCTTTCTCGATCGCGAGCTATAGTCGAGGTGTCCAGGAGCCGATCTCGTTCCGTTGGCTGTCGCTCTAGAGATGGTTGCTTCACCAGCTCCCTTTCTTTCGGCGCCACCGTGGTTGGTCTATCGCGGTTGGGAGTGTGATCTATTTCACCTCCTTCGTCGATAGTGTCCTGTCGGGCAAGAGTTGCAGGTCCTGGGGCAAGTTTGGGAGTTTTTGGGAATATCTACGCAGTAGATGGAAAATAGGGGTGGAAAAGAAGACAGTTATTTAGAAAATCTATCATGCTGAGTTGGGTGCTACAGAACATCGAAAGCTACCTTATTGCCTTGACCGCCATTACTACTTGAGCTACTACTGGCTCTAGTTTGTGCACTCTCACGCAAACTTTCACGTGCACTTAAGCTTCTAGACACTGCTACCTTTGTGCTTGTATCGCTGGCCGAATCAACACTAGAACTACCGAGCAGCCGGCCCCACTTGCTAGCTCGGGCCCCTTTTGCCGATGGAGGTCCAGACGATGGCGATGGCGATGGTGATGGTGATGGGACGGTTGTTAGGACGCGAGAGTCTTCGGTTAATGTTAGCTTGGCTGGCAGCTGAAATTGAGTCGAAATAACGTTTGATTGTCGGATGGATTTGTCTTCCCGTTGAAGGTTAAATTTGGATTTTGTCAGCGTTTTAATTTGGGTTGGACTATTTTTATGCTTGGAATTGTCAAATTAAAGGGAATAATTTCTATTTTGTTTGGTACAAATCAACATTTACGGGAATTGAGGTCAATTTCAAGCAACAAGCACGTGCACAAACAAACCGAAAAACTCAGGACTTTGTTCGATTTAACATCTAGAAAAAGACATTGAATAGTGTGATAAACTATACGTTTCAGATCAATTGTTTGAGGTGACTCTTTTGGTTCCCTGCACTGAATCTAAGCGACAATCAAGGCAATGTGCAATAATACATGACGATAGACATTCTAAATTATACACATATGTGAAATTATATCACCACTACTGTTCTACAACTGCATTCAACGGAACGGACTAAACATTCTCTAGAATGGGGATCATTTACTGTGAACATCGATTTCAACTGGTGTTCCGACACATTTCGCTAGTTATATATTTATAAGTGACAACTGGTGTTGGGCTAGAGGTACTGGATTTCTACTCGACAAGTTGCGCGCACTTGTCCCAACAACTTGAAATAATGAGCAGCAATATATCTGGACTGTTTTTTTAGTAGCTGATAAAATTTTGAATTGTTTAATGGACATATTCACCTTTCCTTTGTCTGTATCAGTGTCTCCTTTCTCAACGTCGCTCTGAGTGGAACCAGTTTGTTCCTTTGGTCCTTGTGCATTTTGCTGAGCTCTTCTAAATTTTGAAAATATTTTTCTTACCAGGTGATCTTGGCTAGAACCCAGCTGCGGTTCGTTCTTTCGTCGCTCAGCCAGCTCTTTCTCCCGGCGCACGTCAGCCACTTTCCTAAAAAAGTTTTAGGCAATGTTATTAGAATTGTAAGCAATCGAATAAAATAGAACATCAAAATTGAAAATGATACTTTTCAGATCTTAGATGCTACTAAAACTCTGTTAAACGTAGATTTTTTTTTGGAATCTTAAAGCGATTTGTTTATTCATCCCCTTAAACATATAATATTATGGAAGCCTGTTTTTAAGTATCATGAAGGTTCAAGTGGTTCAAGTTAGCTGTACCAATATAAAACATACATCATTACTAAGGTGTAGGGCCATTTGGCTACTGGTTTTCATTTCGTATTGCCAATAAGGATTGTATTCGAAAAAAATCCAATACTTTGTTTTGTGAATAACTTTTGAACGCATGGATGAAAATTCATGAAATTTTCAGTGAAGCTACCTAGTAATGTAATGTGTAAGTGTGCAAAATTTGGTGACCATCTGTTCTAGTGGTTTTTGAGATAGCACCCAATTGGGAAGTTCATTGACATACATTTTTTGGCAGGTTTGAGAAAAATCCAGAAAAGTCCCAGTGATAGACCCAAAAACAGCTGGAAATCAACAATTCAACCAAAGTTCTCATGACAAATCGTTAAATAAGTCCTAGAGGACCCAATAGTGAGCTAAAATTTGAATAAGAGGGAAGATTGTTTATTCCATGAAGGGAGAGGAATGTGAGAGGTTTTTTTTCTCAAGATCAATCCGATAATATTAATAGAGGTAGTGACAAAAAGTCATTTTTTTACTGGTTCGTCTAGCTGACTTGTAAATAGGCCTGACTTCACTTCTACAAGGTAGAAAAGCTGTCCAAAGGTAAAATTAACAAAACACGGTGGTCAAATCGTGCGCAAATTATTTTGACTGCTTGTGGGGAGATATTTTAAAAGATTTCGTAATGGACAGCAAAACAAACTCTTTAGCGGTCTCCTGACCTTTTTTCAACCAGAATTTCATCGTTAAAAAGTCTCGCTTGTATTTTTCGGAACTAAACAAGGAGAAAAAAATTGAAAAATCTAATGTTTAGTACTTGAGGCAGCTAACGATCTGTGGAAACTACAAATTACTCAGTCTTTGATAACGATTGACATGATGAATAGCAGTGTTCGGCACAAAAACGCTAATCCGTTAATCGCTAGTTAGTCCGATAACTTTTTGTTAGCGGTTTAATTTTGCCGCTAAATTTTGTCGAGCTAACGAATTAAAAAGTTTTTTGGTTCCGCTAAATGAAGACCGCTAACTTTCATTTACTTGTTTCAAATTCATGAATTATTACTGATAGAAGAAAACTTTTTGTCGTTTGACAAGTTAAGGAGACATCGGGTATCATTCTTACACCAATAAGCGCTTCAAGTGAAAGTGGTCACTTCGAATGGTCTCAGGGCAAGAATGCTTCATACAGATTTACTTTTTTTTTCTCTTTTAATACTTCTTTTCTCAAAATTCTTAGAAAAAAAATTCAAGAAATATAGTTAAACAGTATTAAACTATTTTAGGCATCCTTTAAGTAATTCATAGCTAAAAGGTCAACTTTTCGATACTGTTTTTTGTCTGCAAAAGTACAGTTCACAGCCTACTTGATCACTATTTTACGTGACTTTTGCATGGTCGTCCACATGTGGTGATTTGAAATCAGGTAAAATAAAGATAAGATAAAATCACCATATAATGAATTTGGAAGAATTTTGCATTTTTTTAAAGTTTGAAAAAAAGTGAAACCTGGTAAAAAAAAATTCATCAGACTGGGCACAATAAATAATCAACCATATTTGTAAAGTTTTTGAGCAAACGAATTGAGATGCAACAATAATCCATCCTCTGGCCATGCTGTTTACGTTATTGTTAGTCAACAGTTAGCGATTAGCGATTAGCGCTTTAAACATGTAGCGATAACTTTTTCTGCTGATTTAGCGGTAATTAGCGATCGCTAAATTTGAATGAGTTAGCGATTTAATTAGCGCCGCTAATTTTTCAATTAGCGATGCCGAACACTGATGAATAGCTAAAAATACAAAGAATACTGCCTCCAAATGCGACCGTTTTCTCTGCAAAGCACTTCAATAGGTCCCACATAGTTTATACTCTGTTTATATTAGATCTGGAATCGTGCCATCACGCAAAAACGGTGGTGGAGTGATAAATAATCAAATATGTTGTTTTTGTACCGAAGAAAGACAATCGACTAAATTTGTTATAACGTCGACAAAATTCAAAACTTTGAAAGTCAAGCTTCAGGAAATAGCAGTAAATAGCAATAATAGTAATTAAAAATAGCCTTGATTTGAGAAAGGTGGTTCATTGTATGCATTATAGATGGCGCAAGTGTTGCTCAAAAATTAAAGTCGAAAAATTTATCCGTTCGACTCTATCTCGAAAACCACTTGACAGAACATCACAAAAATTTGCATATGTAAACATTATATTACCAGGTAACGTCACTGAAAATTTCATCAATTTACATCCATGCATTCAAAAGTTATTCACAAAACAAAGTGTTGAATTTCTTTTCGATTACACTTATTCTGAACGTGTTAAATTAAAAACTCGTAAAGTGAGCATGTTATAGACATCATAGTCTGCATCTATTTGAAAGGAAAGCTCTCATCCGTTTTAACAGTCGACTGGAAAATAAGTTTTCTTTTTCCCATCCGAAAGTAAGGAAAAAATGGTCTGACACAACCAACTTAGTAAAGACTCCGTTTGTTTTTGGCAACTTTCGATTTTGTCAAAATCTGATTTTGGTACACGTGTCAATCAAAAGATTTTTTGAAACAACATTACTTCATAGTTTTTGCTATAACAGGACCAGTATAATTTAGATTAATATCATAAATATGTTTTTCAGTTTGTTAATGGTGATAAAAGACAACAACAAAAACAAAAAATTCAAAACAATTATAATGTACCCAAAAATACAAAAAAGATGAAAATTTATTTAAATTAATACAAATACAAACAAAAGACTTGGAATGACCAAAAAATGAATAATGAAAAAAATATCAAATATCACAAATAAACATTAAAAACATATAATTAAAACAAGAAAAGTGCTAAATGCATCTAAAACACAATAAAAAAAATTAATAAAAATGGTTCAAAATTGACTGACAATAACGTCAATGATAATTTTTTTGTATATAATAACTCCGAGTGACAAAAGAAGGATTTGAAATTTGTTCCAGCCTAACAAGTTGAGAAAAAAAAACGTTCTATTTTGGCAACACAAAATGTTCGGGCATGTTTCCAAAATCGAACGGGTCAGAATTTTAATATCCACTTTTAATTTTTTTGTGTTGTTCAGAAAAAACTGATCTATTTTGACAACACAAAATGTTCGAGCGTGTTGCCAAAATCGAACGGAGTCTGTATTTTAATATCTAAATTTTACTTCAATAGTAATTTAAATTTCAATTTATAAAAAACACCAGTTATTAGGCACCATGTCACGCGTGCTATATTTGAAGGAACTAATAATTATTAGGAAAAAAAACACTTTTTGAAACTTTAAAAATACTTATTCGAACAATTGTGCAAACCTATCGACATTCGGGCACTTTATTCAAAAATTATATTTTAATTTTGTAAATCAAAGTTTCATCGTTAAATACAAGTTTAATTTATGATTTGGTCGAACATTGTTTGCTTGTCTACTTAATCCGACTAATAATTGAAAATTGAATCTATATTAAACTGTAATGTGATTGTTAAAAAAAAAGGTATCGTAAAATGGGCTGAATAGGGACATGTAGGTGAATCGGGACCAGAGGTGGCAGGTCGTTTTGTCAAAAAACAGGACATTGCGTAGAAAAAAATCAGAATTTTTCAGGACACCAATAAATTGGTGAAAATAACATGCAGTTCTGTTAAATTGCATAACTTCAGGAGAAATATAGGTGCTGAAGACGCCTCGAATTATGCAACGAATCATTTAACAATAAATTTAGTTATAATTTAGATATTTTTCAAAACTCAAGACAAATCCGGACATTTTAAAAGCCATTTTAAAAAATCAGGACAATCAAAGCGTTTTTGAAAAATCAGGACGGTCTTTCGAAAATCAGGTCAAATCCTGGAAAATCAGGACACCTGACACACCTGATCGTGGCATAAATGGGAAAAATAGTTGTAATCCTAATATCAAGCAATCCAGAATTGAGTTTTTCAAATGAGTGAAGGCTTACCTAAGTGAATATTTGAAAGGTGTTGAGGGCAAGAATAAATAAGCACTCCACTTTTACTTAGGGATACCATACGTACTCTTTTAAGAGTACATGTACTCTTTTTCGATCGAAAAATGGGTGTACTCTTCTTTTTGTGAAATTTTACCAAATGTACTCTTTTTTTGCTGAAAGACATTTGATCAGAAAAACCAAAGCGTTTCTTCCTTTTTATGAAGTTGTTTCACATCTTATGCAAAATCTTCGAAAGGAATAAAACTTTCAACAAATAATTTTAACATTTTGTTTGAATATACATGCATTTTCAGTCGTTATAAACAGTGAGCGCTATAAGCGCCTTTGAGTATGCAAACAGCAATTAATATGAACTAAATTTAGGTATAGTAAAAAAAAATATTTCAAAAGAAAATTTATAATGTTGATGTTGAGTTTTCGACTGTATGTTTTGATGAAATCATATTCGGCAAATCAGTCCAGTTTCTTATAAAATTTATTTTAATCCTACGTTTCGGTCTCGAGATTTCGCTGATTTTTTGGAACTTCGCGATGATAGTTTGTCGGAAGCTCTATCATCACTTTGGATGACCTGCCTAGTTCGAGTAGTAGAATTGGCAAGAGGTTCCGTAATAGGTTTCAATCCGTACAGCTGATCAGGCGCCGTCGATAGCCGTTTTGGAATGGTACCAGTAGATCTCACGTGGCCCTTCGATGTGAGTGACTCCTTCTCCGGATGTGCTGACAAGGTCCCCGCTTCAAAATTAGGACGATGTAGATTCTGGCGCTGTTATTGGGACGAGATTGGCCAAGGATATCGAAGCAAGTCATCGAGTGCAAATAAAGAAACGCTTTTTTTGGTCGGATTCTCGAGACGTCCTCTGTTGGATCCGGTCAGACCACAGGAAATACACCAAATACGTAGGCGCTAGAGTGGGAGAGATACTCGAAAGCTCTGTCATCAACGAGTGGAATTGGGTGCCGACAAAGCTGAATGTAGCTGATGAAGCCACCAAATGGCAGAAGATTCCAGATTTTTCTCCGTGCAGCCGGTGGTTTAAAGGTCCAGAATTTATCTGGAAACTTCGAGAGGAATGGCCTGAGCAGTCTTCTTGTATTGAACCTACTACCAACGAACAAGTGCAATCGGTGAACGTGCATTCCATAGATGAACCTTTCCTCACACCGTTCTACTATGGCATATCAGACTGGAGGAAGCTAGTACGACTTGCAGCATTTGTTCTTCGCTATATAGCAAACATCAAGGCAACCTTGAAAGAATTACCGCTTTCAGTTGGCATCGTTACACAATCAGAAATGCTGAAAGCAGAGAACTACCGTCATGTTCAGCTCGAAGTGTTCCCACATGAAATCCAATTGCTCTCACAGAATAAAGACTCTCTTCTTCCAAAAAAGAGCCTACTATACAAACTTTCGCCGTTTCTCGATGAGAATGGGTTTCTCCGTATGCGTGGTAGAATTACAGCGTGCGAATTCATCGATCCTTTCACAGCTCATCCTATCCTGTTACCTAGAGAACACATAGTAACCGAACTCATCGTTAATTCCGTCCACAATCGCTATCATCACCTCAACCACGAAACTGTCGTGAATGAACTTCGTCAGTTATATCATATCCCTAAGCTCCGAAGAGTTTGTGACAAAGTACGTCATAACTGTCAAACCTGTAAAAATGCTATGGCCAAACCAAATCCACCGTTAATGGCTGATCTACCACCAGCTAGACTGGCGGCTTATTGTCGACCATTCTCTTACAGTGGAATCGACTATTTTGGACCTCTTCAAGTAGTAGTTGGCAGACGAGTTGAAAAGCGATGGGGAGTACTTATCACCTGCCTAGTCGTACGAGCAATCCATGTTGAAATCGCTCACACGCTCACTTCAAGCTCTTGTATTATGGCACTACAGAATTTTATAGCCAGGCGGGGAGCTCCACTAGAAATTTTCAGCGACCGAGGAACAAATTTTGTAGGTGCAAATCGTGAACTGAATGAAGCTCTGGGAAAACTAGACCAGGATAAAATTATCCAAGAGATTGTGTCATCTAAGATCAAATGGTCATTTCTACCACCCTGTAGCCCACATATGGGAGGAAGCTGGGAAAGGCTAGTGCAGTCTGTAAAAAAAATTCTAAACAATTTGAATCTTCCCAGATTGCCGACAGACGAAGTCTTAAGGAATGCACTATTAGAAATTGAACTCATAATCAACTCACGCCCCCTCACCTATCTACCTATTGAAAACGCCGATACCGAGGCATTAACACCTAACCACTTTTTGGTGGGTTCATCCAGCGGCTCCAAGCCTATTGTACCATACGATGACAGTTCCGCTTTATTAAAGAACACCTGGAAAACATCACAGCTTATTGCAAACTATTTCTGGAAGCGGTGGTTACGCGAGTACCTACCAACGATAACCCGTCGCACAAAGTGGTTCTATCCCGTCAAACCTATTAAAGTGGGCGACATAGTCGTGATTACCGATCCAGAACTTCCTCGAAACGTGTGGCCCAAGGGACGTGTTATCAAGGTCCACAACAGAGATGGACAAGTACGCAGTGCAACGGTTAAGACGGCCTTCAGCATATATGATCGACCAGCGGCTAGGCTAGCAGTATTAGACGTCGGTGCTACGTGAAGTACGACGAAACTAAGTTCCCGTGTACTGGGGGGGAGTGTTACGCTAGCTGCGAACGCACCGCCGTTACCAAACATTATTGAAAATGTGATCCGAACCAGAAACTGAACACACCTATTGAATAAATCTCATTGAACACATCTAACACATTACACTCATTGAACGCACTCATTTCCATACACATACGAGACGAAACATAAAAGTAAACAAAACAGCTAGAATTCTTTTGAGCAGTTTACATATTATTATTTACAGTACAGTTATCGGTCAACACTTGATATTTTACGTAGAGAGTATAGTGATTAAAACTGAATTCGGCAGTATACTTGCACAAAAGCTATCAAGTCGGTGGAAAAAGTGAAAAGTACACAAAGTCCATAGCAGCAACAGGCAATCACAAACATATTTCTGTACCGTACCGTACGGGCTCAATTTCCGGAAGGAGAAGAATAAATCGATACATAGGCACTAAACGAAAATTTTAATTTGTTCCCGATACGATTAGACAGCGTTCCGTTATTTTGAACAATTCAAAATAAAAAATAATTGTTCAAAATAACGGAACGCTGTCTAATCGTATACGACACCGAAACGTAGGATTAAAATAAATTTTATAAGAAACTGGACTGACTTGCCGAATATAATTTCATCAAAATTTATAATTTTCATGTAAGTCACATTAAATGTACAGTAGATCCCCGCTCATCCAAGCCTCTGCGTTATCCGAGCCACCATTTGTATCAAAATCCATGTAAAAATGTGTATTAAATTGAAGTCTCTTACAGTTTAAAATCTAAACTTGTCATTTAGGAACGTCGAATAAATAGGAAAATAAAATCCAGGTAAGAACCGAGTTATGCGCTTGGATGATATGTCATACCAGAACTAAAAGGTTTGTCAATGTATTTCGTTTAATCCGAGGTTTCTCCTATCCGAGTTGGTCCTAACCTGACAACCTCGGTAAGCGGGGTTCTACTATACATCCTTTTGCATATCACCCAGGCGCAATACTAGACAATACATGGATCTGGTGTCAACCTGATGGCTGGAATAAAGTGGGAGCTCAGAAACCCAGAGCTCGGATAAACGGGGTTCTGTTGTTTAACGTTTCTTCTGACGTTTTTGATAAATGATCTTAATGTACTCTTTTTGGTGTGGCGGGATATGGTAACCCTACTTTTACTGAGTTTGCTTTTTGGGTTATGTAGAGATGAAGGCTGAGGCAAGAAATGACACCCTGACCAAAGTGGTCCTTGGCATTAGAAATTTGCAGTTAGGTTTGACTTGGGGCAATAGTTCAAAACGCACATCGATGCGTGGGCCGCCAAACCTGTCCCAAGCCAGTGGTAACGGACCCCTAGGTACACATAAAAAAAGGCATAGTAAAATTACTAAATCCGTAGTTTAAATGAACAACAGGCAACCATATTTTTGAGTCAAATATGTTTTGTTGTTCATAATACCTTGAGCGTAGTTATTTTACCATGTGCTGCAATTATTGTTGAATAGTTAAGCTTGAACGATAATTGAATGTGCGATCGAGACTACCCGTACAGACTCGGATCGAAAAAACTATCAGCCACTGGTGGGTCAAACATACATACATACATACTTTCAGGACAGTTCTGGAACGAGAAGTTCTAGTTGAACCACCCTAAGCTTCAAAAAGGACCTAGTAAAAGCGTTGCCTGCTGGCTTTAACGGCAATTATGCGCGTTAAAAACATCGGGTATCATCGGTATATCGGTACCGAAGATGATCCTACCAGGGTCGAGCCAAAGTTGGTCCTAGGTTCGATCTCTTTTCTCGACCAGTAATCATCACAGTAAGACACAGAGTGAGCGGTCCTTGGGATCATGTCAGAGGCCCAAGAGGCCATAGTTTGTGTGGTAAAGCAAGTGGAAATTAGTTCTGAGTCGTTATGTCGCAAAAATACAGTCCACTAAGTTTGTTAATGTTTTGGAATGAGTGTGTTTAACTCCAACGAGAAATATCTGAAGCTATCGCTGAATCCCTCAGGAGCGACCCTGAACAGTTGATCCGGCTCGAAGGACCAAGTGTTCCGAATCGTCTTACCTTCTATCAGCGGACTGTAAGCACTTTCACTCAGGGCGATTGGGGGTAAAAATAATGAGGCGATGTGTACTCTACGGTGGTTGGACTTAATCCAATGTGTGAATGAATACAGGGTGATAATGCTCAACAACGATGATTTTCAACACAAGTGCATCTCAATACTTGGGATTCCCTTTACTATTGTGAATATTGTTAACATAACATCGAACTTGAAGACACATTGGAACCATTTTTGGCAGAAGGAAACAACTAACACAGTTTCACATTCACACTTAATGAAGCTATCGCTTTTTGGATTCTTTAATCCGGCTCGAAGGACCATCTGTTCAGGGTCGCCCCTGACGGATTCAGCGATAGCCTCAGATATTTCTCGTAGGAATTAAACACAATATTGCGACATAACGACTCAGAACTAATTTCCAATTACTTAACCACACAAACTATGGCCACTTAAGCCTCTGACATGTTCCCAAGGACCGCTCCCTCTGTGTCTTACAATGATGATTGCTGGTCGGGAAAAGAGGTCGAACCAAGGACCAACTTTGGCTCGACCCTGGTAGGATCATCTTCGGTACCGATATACCGATGATATCCGATGTTTTTGGCGTGCATAATTGCTGTTAAATCCAGCAGCATGGTGATGCTTTTAATAGGTCCTTTTATAAGCTTAGGGTGGTTCAACTAGAACTTCTCGTTCCAGTACAAGGACCAAAACGTTGCTTTATTATTTGTGGAAAATCAATTAGACATTCATTTATTTTTTGTTGCATAAAAATTACCCTAATTTCATACCAAGAGTTATTTGGCATCACTTCAAATGGTGGTGTGACATGTCTCCAAGTTTGATACCTACATGGTGAGAAATTCTTACAACATGATTTTGGCAAAAAAGGAAGACAATTACTTCAAACGGTGACAAATTTTAACAAAACTTTCGTTAGGCCACTAATCGTATGTTTAACCGGGACATGTCACTAAAAGTGTTAGACATCCCCAGAATTGTAGAATATAATGTAGAACTTATAAACATTCTTTTAAGATGATCCTAGAATATTCAGCTTTCGCAGGAAGTCTAGAAAAAAAAAATTTTTTTTTTTTGAGATTTGTCGCCCCTGAAGTGAACACCACCATCAACAGTTCTTCGAATAGAAGTGTGGGTGAAGGAAAAGGTGATAACTGGGGATTGAAAATCCAAAAATAGCTGCATTGCGATAACCTTTTAACTGATTTGCCTTTTGAATGATGGCAGCTTAAATAAACGCATTTTTATAACCGGGTGCTAGAAGAGCATCCTTTGACAGAAATATCACGGAAATCGCCCAAAAATTGTATCGATTCACCCCATTTTACGGTATTGAAAATTAATGTTAAGAAGAGTTGATAGATAAAAGATTAAAAGTAAGTAGAATAATTCTCACCTGAATATTAAGCGATGCCTTAAATTATACGTTAAAACTAAATTCCTTGCAAAACTATTCGCAAAAGCTTGGTAAAAATCTAACACTTCGAGCAGCTTGTCTCGCTTTATCGCATGTAAATCACAGTAAGTTAACGCTCGCACATTGGCCGCACTTTGTCCGACAGCCGAGTCCTTCCAGAAGGAATCGCCAAACACATCTCCCTTGCCGAGGATGGCCACAACTTCGTCGTCCTGAATCACCTCCAGACTTCCGGTAACAATAAAACACAAGCTATCGATGCTTTCACCCGTATGGTACAGAAGATCGCCTGGTCGCCAAAAAAAAAAAACCAAAACAGGAGAGAAGCAAAGAGAAAACTTGGTAAATTTATGATCCACGACACGCGGTGCAATCGACCATGCCTTACCTGGGGCAGAATGGGACATGCAGAAGTGCATGGCCAGTGCTCGCAAACAGCCATCGGATGCTAACCGAAAGGCCGGATGTTCGTTGAATACTTTCCGGTTCAGGTGTACACAAATATCCGCTTTCATATCCTTGGGGCAATAGTTCAAAACCTGGAATGAGACAGTTGGAATGGAGCAATTATGGAATCGTTTACAACACTGTAGTGCGAAAAAAAGACCATCGTTTAGATAACAGCTTAGTTAATGTTGACGCCTTCAGATACATTCTCATAAAATAAATTCTTCAAAAATAGTTTTCAAAACCTGAAAATGCATTCTTAAAAAAAATTTAAATAATGTTTTGTAATTTTTGTAATTTTGAAAATTTTTTGTAGGATAACAACAAAAATGAAAAACATACAAAAAAATAAAAAAATTACAAAAATAAAAAACATAAAATTTTACTTAAATTACAAAAATTAACAACATAACAAAAATTACAAAAATGACAAAAATAACAAAAATTACAAAAATTACAAAAATGACAAAAATGACAAAAATTACAAAAATTACAAAAATTACAAAAATTACAAAAATTACAAAAATTACAAAAATTCCAAAAATTCCAAAAATAACAAAAATTACAAAAATTACAAAAATTACAAAAATTACAAAAATTACAAAAATTACAAAAATTACAAAAATTACAAAAATTACAAAAATTACAAAAATTACAAAAATTAAACAAATAACAAAAATGACAAAAATGACAAAAATGACAAAAATGACAAAAATGACAAAAATGACAAAAATGACAAAAATGACAAAAATGACAAAAATGACAAAAATGACAAAAATGACAAAAATGACAAAAATGACAAAAATGACAAAAATGACAAAAATGACAAAAATGACAAAAATGACAAAAATGACAAAAATGACAAAAATGACAAAAATGACAAAAATGACAAAAATGACAAAAATGACAAAAATGACAAAAATGACAAAAATGACAAAAATGACAAAAATGACAAAAATGACAAAAATGACAAAAATGACAAAAATGACAAAAATGACAAAAATGACAAAAATGACAAAAATGACAAAAATGACAAAAATGACAAAAATGACAAAAATGACAAAAATGACAAAAATGACAAAAATGACAAAAATGACAAAAATGACAAAAATGACAAAAATGACAAAAATGACAAAAATGACAAAAATGACAAAAATGACAAAAATGACAAAAATGACAAAAATGACAAAAATGACAAAAATGACAAAAATGACAAAAATGACAAAAATGACAAAAATGACAAAAATGACAAAAATGACAAAAATGACAAAAATGACAAAAATGACAAAAATGACAAAAATGACAAAAATGACAAAAATCACAAAAATCACAAAAATCACAAAAATCACAAAAATGACAAAAATGACAAAAATGACAAAAATCACAAAAATGAAGAAAATGACTAAATTGACATAAATGACAAAAATGACAAAAATGACAAAAATGACAAAAATGACAAAAATGACAAAAATGACAAAAATGACAAAAATGACAAAAATGACAAAAATGACAAAATTAACAAAAATGACAAAAATGACAAAAAATGTCAAGAATGACAAAAATGACAAAAATGTCAAAAAATGTCAAAAATGACAAAACTGACAAAAATGACAAAAATGACAAAAATGACAAAAATGACAAAAATGACAAAAATGACAAAAATGACAAAAATGACAAAAATTACAAAAATTACAAAAACTACAAAAATTACAAAAATTACAAAAATTACAAAAATTACAAAAATTACAAAAATTACAAAAATTACAAAAATTACAAAAATTACAAAAATGACAAAAATTACAAAAATTACAAAAAATACAAAAATTACAAAAATTACAAAAAAAAAACAAAAATTACAAAAATTACAAAAATTACAAAAATTACAAAAATTACAAAAATGACAAAAATTACAAAAATTACAAAAATTACAAAAATTACAAAAATTACAAAAATTACAAAAATGACAAAAATTACAAAAATTACAAAAATTACAAAAATTACAAAAATTACAAAAATTATTTTGTCATTTTTGTCATTTTTGTCATTTTTGTCATTTTTGTCATTTTTGTCATTTTTGTCATTTTTGTCATTTTTGTCATTTTTGTCATTTTTGTCATTTTTGTCATTTTTGTCATTTTTGTCATTTTTGTCATTTTTGTCATTTTTGTCATTTTTGTCATTTTTGTCATTTTTGTCATTTTTGTCATTTTTGTCATTTTTGTCATTTTTGTCATTTTTGTCATTTTTGTCATTTTTGTCATTTTTGTCATTTTTGTCATTTTTGTCATTTTTGTCATTTTTGTCATTTTTGTCATTTTTGTCATTTTTGTCATAGTCATCTCTCCTTGTGTTTGTTCACAAAATTGTCGAAGGATAAATTTCTCATTTTATTTTTTTATGACTTGGCCGTCCTGACTCATTAGGTATCATGAAAATTAAGCTTTTTGTTACAAAAAAACTAAACTCAAATATAACAGGAAAAGAGGAACGCAACCGATGCCAGATTTTGCATCAATGACGGCGGTAGATTAATTTTTTATTGATCCTGCCTAACTATCAGGCGAAAAAGGAACTAACTAACCGAAACCATTCCGAATAACGAGCTCTAGCCAGTAATAATCAAGGCTCTGAGGCCCGGAAGAAAAAAATCCGGAGCGAGAGTAGAAAGGAAAAAAAACAACAGTAAACAAACAAACCAAAACACATCAACTGACCTTATCCGTGTCCAGCCCCTTGGTCATCGCCCACGTGGACACAACATAATCCATAACCCGTTCGCTGAGTGCCTTGGGGACCTCGTGCAGCTTCATGAACTCTCGGACGTTGTTCAGCATATCGTGGTACTTTGCGGTGGCGGATGTCATTTGCTGGATAATTGTGGTTACATGACCGAAAATTGTCGCATACAGCAGGGCTGTTGTTGGCAATCGAAATATGGGAAATAAAAGGACAACATGGATTAAATGACATTTGTGTGTGATTTTTATTTTTTGGTTTTTATTCAATCTCTGGCTGGCCGGAAGAGGCGGGTTCTGGTGGTCAAGCGTGATGGTTTCGGTTTCGTTTGACCATCGGAATAAAACCCAAACTAATAAAAATAATAGCTGTGTGTTATTCTTTTCTGTTTTTTTTTATTTGAAGAGGGGAGTGATTAAAGGAAGCATGAAAAATAGAGAGTGGTTAAGGAAAAGGGTTTAGCGTAGATTAAAACTGATCACGAAAACACACGCTGACGACACTAGACACGGTTGACTTTCGGTTTTTTTTTGTCTTCCTTTGCTGCCTACACGAGGACACAAAATGTTGAACGCAGTCCAACTGCTGTTGGCATTTTCAAATTGGTAAATGGGTTCAGTTTTGTGTGTGACACTACGTGACATTAGCTCATTCTGCTGATGGGGGTTGGATATTTCTAGCAAAAAAAAACAGCTCCAGTCCTATGAGGTTCGGTCTACACTTTTATCTAATGGAAGCTACTTTCGCTCTTTCTCTGCCGCACTTGCAGAAGAAGAGCTTTCACATCCTTACTGGAAGCCAAACATTCTGTTGATTGAAATTATGTATACTTGAAACGAAAAACTTAAATTGAATTTCCAAATAACATTTTACAAATTACTCCTGAGTCAAGAAACAAAGAGCTTTTTGCCAAAGAAAATGCTCTTTCTTTCTGAGTGTATTCTTCAAAGTTCTTGAACTAAAAGTAGTAAATGTGTTTTATAAACTGATAATGTTGAAACTCTCATGAGAATTAAAAAAAAGGAAATAAAAACGGCTCAAGATTATGGCGTGAGAAATTAATTTAAATTTGAGATGGTCAATTGAATACATGCAACTATAGATTTGAAAAGAAAATACGTTAAAATTTCTGAAAAACTTCTTATTTGTAGAAGTACAGTACAGCCGCCAAATTCCACCCAATCATGGGTAACTTTTTTGCAAGCAAAACAAAACTTTTCGTGTTTGCTAGCTCAACCCAATTGCCCCTTGAATGTATACAAGCGAAGAATGCCCCTAAATGTTTGCCAGAAACTTGATGATTCCCATGTTGATTTGACGGGTGTTGCCATGGATTTCTATGTGACTCATAATTGTTACGGGCTACAATTTTGACTCATAATAATTGTGGTTTAAAAAACGTTGATTGTTTTAATGAGTTATGTTGTTGACTGCACTTCATGGAATGCTTAATGTTTGGTCTACTAACACCCGAATAAACGAACTTTTTGTGGTGAAAGGATACGTTAAGTGACTTATGGTTGTGGGGGACTGTACATGAAAAAATCAATAGTTGAGCAAGCCAAATCACCTAGTTTTATCCAGACTTGTTCGGATACTAAAAGTCTAATTTGAAAATAGTCATGTTTCCCGGATAACTTAAAAAAAAACTTGTATTGAGCTACTAGTATGCTTGGTTTTGTGCTAGAGTTTCCATGATGATCTTCGAAGCTTTTGAGGACGTTTTTGAAGTTGTCCGACTTTATTCAAACAAATGGTTCGGTTTGCACGTTATGTTGCAGTTGATTGCCCTGTGAGCTGCTGTCCTAGCAATTTGGAATGAGTATAGATTCACAAGAACGAGGCTCTTTGTCAATTGTAACTATTTGGAAGCCTCAGAAATCATTGGTTTATGTGTTTTTAAATCTATTATTTGCAGACAGTTTTAAAAGTAACAACTTTTATTCTGGAATGAACAAATTTCTGAGAAAGAAATGACCTTTAGTTAGGTTGAAGAGATGAAATATAAACCCCTTCTAAAGGCGAGTTAGTAAAAAAGACAATGAATCGGCAGATATCTACATTATTTACGTTTCGATTAGGTTGAAAATCTCATATATATGTTGAACAATTTTAACAAAAATAACATAAAAATAAAGCCATGAGTCAGTCTTGACATGTTTCAAAATTAAGAAAAAATGGTTGAATTGTGTAAAAATTACAATCAATAAAAAACTGGACATTACACATTTTGAATTCAAGTTTATATTCGCTGAAAAAAATCTGCACTGCATAAGCACAGGGGATAAGAACTTGACTATCAGTATTTTTTCGGATGTAGTTTTCAAACACTTCAACCATTTTTTTCTAAATTTCGAAACATATTAACTCTGACTCATAGCTTATCGTAAAATAATATTTGTGCCACAAATAACTGAGATATTTCAACTTGTATGAGAAGTGAATTTTGTACATATTTTTCGAATTGTTGACGTTGTTTCCCAACCTCGCCTTTAAAGGGGGTTTATGTTTCAGCTCTTCTTCCTAACTGAGGGTTTTTCTTCCTCAGAAAACCAATCCAGGATGGTGCAAACTAGTAGACCTAACTGAAAAACATTTATTTAGAAAACACATGGATCAAGGATTTCTGAGGCTCCCATATTGACGATTTTCCTAAAAATAGGTACATGTTCGGTTTTCTCATGTTTCTAAGCCTCTGACAACTTCTTGTCAAACAGTTTTCAATAGTAGGGGAGAGTGGGGATACTTGATCCCCTTTTCTTATTTTCACCATATCTTTTTGGAAAAATTTAGCAACTCGCCGTCTTTGACATTTTCTGACAGCTTGTAACTTCAATTTTCTATGCTCCAAAAATTAGAACGATACTTGAACCCGTTGATGAACTAGAAGCATTTTCGTGGGAGTAAAAAAAATGCGATTTTTCTGAAGTTAGGGGAGACTTGATCCCCTATTGAAGGAGACTTGATCTTTTATTCAGGAAGCCCTAATCCTAGTATAAAAATCAAACAAAACTCCAAGATAGAATGTTAATTGACTATTTTGGTCATGTTTGTTCTCATTTCACAACTTATAGCAGACATAAGAAGAAAATTCTATAACTTTGTCTCAACGCTAATAACATTGCATACTTAAAGGCGCTATTTTTTATAATTAAGAGAAAATTAATTATTTTAACTCTTTTCTTCAGACAATTGTTTGATAAATATTAGTTTTTGGATAAATATTAGTAATTTCGTAATCAGCAATCATAACGATCAATTCAGAAGAAGAATATGCCGTTTTGAAGGGGGGATCAATTGTACCCAACTCTAGGGGATCAATTGTACCCATAATCAACATTTTAGAAAACTTTTTCTGAAAAAAGTTGAGAGTTTTCCATTACTTGGCATTAT
>NW_026598619.1:0-25000 GCF_029784155.1 Uranotaenia lowii
CCTCAAAGTTTTTTCTTTAAAAATATTTCTGGGAGAAAAAATGTAAAAATTAATTTGAACAAAATAGAAAATTACTGCAATTGGTGCTAATATATCAAAAACTATAAATTTTTAAACGTTTTCATTAGATTTTTATTAAAACAAAGTTTGTCGAACTGAATCAATTTTTTTGTAGGGTGAAAATCGCATGTTTTCGGACAACGGACGCGTTTTTTTTTAAATTGTTTAAATTGTTAAATCTATTGAAACATTTAATTGCCGAAAGTATCACAAATCGTTAAGTGTGATCGAGTTCGAGTGTTTCAGTCTCATACGGTGTAATACATAATTCGAACAACGTTTCCCTTATGAGCTGTACAAAGCTAAAACCTGCCCAGAGCTGACGGGAAGGTGGAACCCATCATCAACTATCAGGGTCCCCAGATGATTTGGTGAGTTCGTTCCATAATACTTATTTTACATAATTCTGGATGATTTCACATGGAAAACTCCAGATTTTAGAAACATACGAGTGTCTTCTTCGATTTACGAGAGTCGATTGCTGGAAAAACGATTCTAAAATGTGGAAACGATTCTAATCGCGGAAAACAATCTCATTAAATTTTAAGGTACCTATTCGTCACTCAAGTTGTAAAAAGTGAGCTAATGAAATAGGCCAAGGTGATGGCTTATTGGTTGTTCAAAAAATATATTCAAATTATCAATTGAAGAAAAACTTTTGTAAACTGTTGTTTTAAGTGAAACAGAAAATCAATTTTTTTTATCACTGCGACCAGTTAGTTGATCTATTGTAATATGTCCCCTGTTTAATATATGCTAAGTCAAGGAAGATCACTTTCATATATTAGATAGTGTCCCTACATTGAGATTTAGCATTTTCCCAATCTGGTATAACCGCTCTTATGAAGCTGTTCACCTTTTTAGGACCAATTGAAAAAAACTTCGGAGGGATCTAATATACCACAGCCGATTATTTTAATCCGTTTCGATATAAGAGAAGGACATTCGCAAAGAAGATACTCTGACGATTCCCTCTCCATACTGCAGAAACGACACTCGCCAGAGTTTAATCTGCCAATTTTATTCATGTGATATCTGCATTCACAGTGACCTGTAACGAGCCCTGTAAACATTTTAAGGTCTTTCTCAGATAAGTTAAGAGCTATTTCTGATTTTTTAATACTCGGTTGGATAAATTTCTTAGCCTGTTTCCCTACAACAGAGTTTTTCCAATTGTTTGCAATTATACATTTTTCTTTATTTTTCATTTCTAATTTAAAATAGCATTTGGAAATACTGCAAAATGGTTCTGGTCCCTCAAGCGGAATAGAACACCCTTCTCTGGCCAAGCTGTCAGCCTTTTCATTGCCCTCTATACCGCAATGCCCAGGAATCCAGTAAAGATTAACTGCATTTTTTTAGTTAGTTTTTCCAGGCAATTGATGCATTCCCACACTAATTTTGAAGAGCATGTGTAGGACCTAAGTGATTTAAGAGCTGCTTGACTATCTGAAAAAATGCATATGTTTGCATTTTTATATTTCCTTTTCAAACAAATGTTCACACATTCTAATATTGCATAGATTTCGGCTTGGAAAACTGTCACTCAATTACCCATAGAAATTGAAATGTTTACACCAGGACCTGTTATACCCGCCCCAGCAACATTTCCAATTTTTGAAATCAATTTAGATTTAAATATCCGATCAAAATGCCCTCATCGATTTTTGTATAAAACACCCTCCTCTTAAGGTGCTGTTCGGTAAGATGTGAACAAAACCACGTGCTTTACTCTAGATTTTGGAGTACAGTTTTCCATGAATACAGACCGCTTTTCAAATTTATATATCGATCTTCTTCTTTGCTCAGTCCTAAATTATCATATGATTGCATAAAAATTGCAAATTTCGATCGGATTTGAGTAAAAAACGTGCACTGAAAATCGAATTGATTCACTGAATTTGTTGCCAGCCAACGGCACAGTTGAAAATAAAGCCAAAATTTCAAAATTATTCATTTTTTTGTTGGAAAATGTTTAAAAACCACTTGTTTTCATGTGTAGATAAACTTGGAAAAAATATTTTTTTTACTTTTTTCGAATTTATTAACAGAACTGATTTATTTTCACTGTGAACATTGTGTTGTTTTCGAGTCGTTTTGATCCAATGTTTTGGAGCATCCCTGGCCTACACTAGAGCGTTTTACGTTTTACATCCAATGATTTCAAAGGTTGCTTTGAGAAGCGTTTGTAAAAAATCGAAAAAATTTCTTAGTTTTTACATTAAAAAGTAACTTTTTTGACAGCATATCAGTAGCAAATAGAAATTCGAAGAAAATGTTGCAATGTATTCGGGGTTTTAGCTTATTTGTTCCGCATACTCGGTCGTTTCCCTTAGCAGGTGCATATTCCTCCGAAATATGTACTCTAAGAGCTTTTTGTTTCATTATCTACGGCTAAAGTAGACGAGTAGCGCAAGGATAATAATCATTCATAATTTTTGACTCGTGCAATGAGGTTCTTTTAAAGGATTTTTTTTTTCATTCAAATAAGTTAAGATTGAGACTTTGAATAAAACTATTCTATCAAACTTTTGAACTCTTAGATATATTTTTCAAATCTTGTCTTACAACTCTTCATCAAATGAACAAATATTTCTTCAAATCATATCTTACATGCACGAGGGAAACTATACATTATATATTATGTTCTCATGTTAAAAGTTAAATGAAATACAATTATGTACGTTGAGGATTGAAAGCTGATGATTTAATTTTTTTTCATAAATTTTCAAGGTATTATAATGAGTAATATTTCTATTATAGGAATCAAATTTTCGAAAGAAAAAGCCATTTCGAGCTCTAAACGGACCTCGAAAGGTTTTATGTTCTACTCATGTTTCCCGTTTCTCTTTTATTTTCAAGAGCGAGTAAAGGCGCTTTATCCTTAGTCGATGACCAGAAACGATCGTACACTGAAATCCAGAACAGTTCAACGAAGAACCATAAAACTTAGAATTTCAATATCCTTTCATTTAATATATCAATTCTTCAAATACATTAATTCTAAAGTTTTGTGATTTTTATGTACAGAATAAATCAATTCCAGTCGCTGAAAAATTGTCGTAGAGGTTGGTAAAGTCACTTCACATTCCACATGGATTTTCATCAAGGAGCATTCTTTGGATGCGTCCAAGGATACCGCCCCTTCGAAATGTCTGCTCTGATTACTTGCCATCATCTACTGGAATTCACTAATAATATTTTCTTTCGTTAATTTTTACATTTCTCTTACAAAGTTATGCAACAAATAATCATAATTTTAGAGAAATGTTTATTGAACAGTGTGTAAATCACAACATTTTTTCATCTCCATAGCGTATACACTCCATTTCACGGTATGAATTTAAATATTTATACTCTGAAAAAAGTAGTATCGCCAACTGATTTTGAGAAAAAAAGAACCTTTAAACATCTTATCAACACGTAGAAGATAATTTTCGTTTTAATCTAGTGCCGAATCGTTTTGCTGAGATGAATCCTTTTTTAAACCTCTGTGACAATAAAGCAGGACGAAAATTTAAAAAAAGGCTTATGGTTTTAGGCACAATTTTCCCGTACGTTTGGATAACGTGCCGCTTAAGGCCTACCCCCTTTCTAATACCTGAAGTGGGGACGATGTCATACTTGAAATGCAGAATGTTAGATTTACTAGAAACCTATCCAATAACTGTAAAAGAGATACGATTCCGACAATAACGGATGTTTCAAGTAACTTTTTGTTAGTTTTCTATTTTTAACTACGATGTCGAGCTGAAGTGCATCTTTTTCAATTGCAAATTTCTTTTAAACTAACTGACTCTTGACGACAAAATCTACATTGAAACAATCCTAACATTAGAATTAACCAGTTAGGAAAAGAAACGGCGTTTAAAATGCAAAAAAAAACAGATTATTTCCAAAACACTAAAAATTAGTCTCCTAACCATGCCTGGGGTAAGTGCTTGATGTACACATATTTTTTCGATTTTCTTTCCACCATGCAATACAATTTAGCTTTATTTAGCATTCGGATCATGAAAAGTTGGGAAAAGTATTTGATTGTTCTGGAATAAGTATATGTTTTCGATTAATTAGTGCATTGTAATATAAATTACACACAATAATTATTGAAAGATGCTTTACTCATAGTACCATGTTCTTTTTTTAAAATTTGGAACTGTTCGAGCAATAAAGTAACGTATACAACCAAGAAAACACAAATTTGTTGAAAATTTCCTTAGAAATCAAAGGGAAAATCTACCGCCCCCACTTACCCCATAAAGCGGAGTGAAGACACCATAACAATTTACGTGATAACTTTTTTCGCTTTGCATCTATCAAACTCATCTCTTCAGTATTTGTAAGCAATATTTGTGTACCTTATGCATAAAACACTCAATCGTATTTCTTATGAGGTTCGAACTCAAGCACAAGCATCCAAAATAAAGTATTTGAAATTTTTTAATTAATTTTTCTTAAAAGTGATGGGTCTTTATTCGATATTTTATTTTTGAAGCTGGGTTAGCTTCAACATCACAAACTGGTAACCTCACAATTTGAACTGTATGATTGACCATCATCATCATCATCATCAGTTCACGAGGTAGGTACCAGAGCACTCACATACCTACATTACCAGACAGAGCCGTATTATTGCAAATGCATGCAAAGGTAAACCGAATCACATTATAGTACAGCCGGAGAATACGTAAGCACTGGGTGGCGTATAAATAGCCGCCATAGAAAATTCCGCAAAGGGGGTGCGCAGAAGGGAGCGGCGGGTTTTACTTTATCACACAAAGCGAAGTCCGCCCGCGGGAATTATGAATGATTCAGAGTCTTCAGAGGTGCATGGGTACTCTACTCTTGCCTGATACCAAACAAAGTTGGTTTGAGAGCGGTACCGTCGCTATCACATCTCAAATGAGTACCATTTATAACCGAAACTAACCGGTCATAATGTCTGTGTGCTTGTATTTGTGTGAATTGTGCCTCACCTCATTCAATGTATTATAACCATCGTTTACCGATGCACCATGCGTTTTCCCCCCATGAGCGTACACTGCTATCCCATCTTGGAAAATCAGGTGATTGCTGTTTTTGTTTTGATTTAGAAGTTAGAAGGATCGTTTTCTATTGTTTTTAAAGCACTTCGTACTGAATGTGATGTTTAACTAAATGAGTGAAATTTTGTACGCTGCTTTTAAAATAGTGGGAGATCTTCTTTTCAGAAATCTAAACGGTTTGCGTTATATTGTTAAGTTACTACCCTAAATTAGGGTAATTTCAAAAATGTCGAAGGGGATCAAATAATAAAAATCTTTCAGTTGAATGGTTAAATTCAAAGGATAGATAAATTGATGCATTTAAGAAAACATGATGAAATAATTATGATTATAAATCCGTTGGGATCCCTCTGAACTACACTTGTCTATGACCGATGAATTGCTAAAGTGTAGGTTCATAAAAAAATGTTGGCTGTTTATAATGGCCTATATAAATACCTGCCATTCGCGGTAGCACCTCATTTGATGATAGTGAGGGTACCGAAAAGCGAAGTAAATGAGCGGATCGCCAGCAGCAAATACAAATGGGTATACAGCAACATAAACATCACAATAGGTTCGAACGCAGACGCTGTCGCTCTTTTTAATTAAAAACTTTGTTATTTTTACACCGCCATCTCATCGGGTACTTTCTGGTGAAAAGGCGCTCAAATAGGGTACGGGTTGTTAGTTTGTCGTTAACATGATCTATGAGACTATATATTTTTACAGAATAAAACATTTTTTCACCAGAATTGATAACTTCTTTTTCGAAACCCTGGTATAACGAGACAAATCCTGGTTATTCTACCATACAGGTAATCTCTTCTAAAGGTGGTAATGAGCAGGAAAGAAGTTATCGGCATGAGTTTGACGAACCTTCGAAGTTAGGAATACGTGGGTTGTTGCAACCATTTCAGCGGAATAGCGAGTGTCCTATTTATGCAAATGAGCAATGGAGCATCATGGGCATCACACATTTAGTCACACCGCTTCGAGAAAGATATTTTTTTCTTCAACCAACGGCACTCTGTGACGGAATATTAACTGCAAACAAAAAATGCAATTGAAATGTTTAGTCGGCCAAGCTCCAGTTGCGAATGACGACTAAGGAGAATTAAATGATTTCAATTACTAAATATTAAAGCTTGTCGTAAAATCTTTACGATGCAGTGATGAGGCATAACGCCTAGGAATAAAAAATGTTTCTCAAGGCTGTTCCGTTGCATTGTCCAATGGAAAAGCATAAATAATGTATAAGCGGCTTACATTAGACGAAACTAAAGCGATGACTTATCAAGCTCAGTGATGCAATCTTGAATCTTTTGCAGCGTTAAATTCGTTTTTTCAACCACGAACCCTAATACTGTTATTACTTCATCTTCATTCCTGTTAACATACGTTCTACAGAAGAAAATCAAGTAAAAATTGTAAGAAATGTAAAGCTTTAAAATCGAACACAATTGCACCGCATAAAACTTAAAACGACACTTCTTTAAATTTAAATCAACCATTTAATGAATAAAACGACGTAATTAATTTGAAAACTAGGCTACCATTTTTTGCAGTCACATCTCATCGTTTTCGGTTTTCTCATGTCTAGAGAAATTAACAAAGTAGCATTGCAGTAAAAAATCTGACAATCAAGAATTCAATGAAATTTTCTTGGCGTCTAAAGTTTTACCATGAACAACCATCGTTCAAAGACCTCAGCTAGTTCCGAGTCACTGTCTTCGTTGATCAGTGAAGAAGATCCACTTTATAGACAACACTTCGACTTCAATCAGCGCAAAGAATGGATAGATACTATTTTGCTGGAATTGGAAAACAATCTGAAACTGTTTTTCCAGGTTCAAATAGGTATTGCCAAGGTTGATCAAATTGAAAAACGCAACCAGTTGAAGGAAGAAATTTCCCAAACACTAGATGATGAGGTAGATGTTTTGCTAAACAAACTTGAGCAAATACGAACTGCACTGAAACCGAAAACATTGAAGGTAAATGTACCCATGTTAAGCGTACTCTGCATTTTACTTTATTGCATTGTCTTGATGTTTTAGTTATACGGAAAATACTCGAACATATTAAGTGCACTGCAACAGGTGCAGCAAGTTCTTCCTATCAAGAAAGAAGTTCTTTTGCCTTACACCCGCCATCGTACAGAAGATGAAAAACTGCAATGGATTACCGGTATATTAGCTTATAAAGCGAAGATTCAAAATCTCAAACGTAAGATTAAAATTATGCAAGCGGCAATTGACGAGACTAAGCTAGAACTGTTTGTTCTAACCGAACGAAGCCCTCGAGAAATTCAGGACCTCATCGATCAATCGGAACTGGAATTGGTGGCTCTGAAGCGATCTGGAGATCTAGCTTTACAAAACTATCAAAACGAGATATCGAAGCAAATTTTGAGCCTGGATCAACACCCGGAGTACCGCGATCTCGTGGCAGAGCACGAACAAAAACGCCGAAAGATCACAAAGCTGACCGTTCAGTTGGGACTGTGGATCAAACAGTACGATAAGTTTGTCGGGGAACCGATGAAGGAGTTGAAAGTGCTGCAAGAGGATGTCGATCAGTTCCCAGAGTGGAAAGAGGCCATCTACGATCCGCAGGATGAGCGTTACACTAAACTCAAGCTGTCCGTCGAACAGTTCGAGGACGAAATAGCAGAGGAAAAGGCAGAACAGTTTGCGAAACACCATGCTGCCAGGGTTATCCAGCGTGCTTGGCGAAAATTGATGGCGAAAAAGAAAGCCAAAAGGAAAGGGAAAAAAGGAAAGGGGAAAGGAAAAAGGAAATGAAAATAATTTCAAACTAGGACTCTCGATATATTCTAATATCTCAATTAGTCATTCTCAAGCAAATTCAATCGAAAGTAATTTAAAATTTCAATACAGAGATGTCAATTGACGGCTATACGACGAAGCTAAGGAGAACCCTGATGGAAATAAATTGAATGTTTGATATGAAGCAACTGGATAATTTTGAATGAATTTTCAATTGTTTTCCGCAATCTTTGCCTTTTAACAAGTTGACTAACAATCCATCGTAATAAAAATCGGTTTGTGAAAAACTTCGCTAGCCGCAAACACATTTCTCGGGTCGCATGCTGGTTACTCATTTCTGACGGCATTTATGGTAAAATTTTAGTGCAGAAAACGCTAGCTTTTTCAACAAACCTTTGTGAAAAACCCGATCTTTGTTCACAATAGACTTAAGCTTGAAATTATGAATCATGGATTCAACTTTTATTCGAAGCAAATGTAAAGAAGAATCGGAAATGTAACAAAAGGTTCATCCATAAGACATAATCCAACACAAAAAAAGTCAAAACGAAATGAAACATATTGCTGACCTTCCTAGAATGTCAACCTTTCTCGGCACCAGAATTGAATTTAAATCGCCTCCAACTCATCCCCAGGTACTGGATCCTCAGTTCCCAGTAATCGATGTAGGTATATGATTGATCAACTAACCTGGAACTTCTTGATGCTATCCAGCTGATCGGGTGTCGGTTCCACGACCTGGCCAATGTGCTGCTGCTGCTGTTGCAGGGGGTGTTGCTGTTGAGGTGTACCCGGTACAACCTTCCGATCTGGCACTTGTGGCGCTGGCACCGGAGCGCGGTTCGTAAGCCGACCATCCTTCTCTATCCGCAGGTGATCGCGTGGAGGTGGGATCGGTTTCACTGAACCATTCAGCTGTTGATGTGTGCATGTGCGTGAATGAGATCACAGGTAGAAAAGAGAAAAAGAATATGCATATACCGATATTTAGTGATGAAACAAAAACTTTTATTCACAGGTAATACCGAATGTTTCATTCAGTTGAAGTGCTGTTTTTTTTTTGTTATAGCCTACGGATATGTATAATAGAGGGGGCACTAAAGGGATTATCCAGCTAGCAAGTCTAAACTACGTCAAGGGAGTTCTATTGTACTGTGGTGCGCTACAATTTGGGGGAAAGAAAGACTTGAATGGGATGGGTATTGAAAAGATTATCCCGGTCGATGTATGTAGAGAGAAGTGCTAAAGTTGAAGTGAAGAATCTACTTGGTTTCACACATCCTCCTCTTAGGAAGGCAGACAGCATCTCTGGAAAGATTTTGACGGGTTTAAATATTGATGAAGTCGACTCCGTAAACATCACACCTAACGATTACCTACTCTTTAACTTTCGACTAACTTTTCTGGAAGTTGTCTGTTCAATACGTGTTAATGATCATTTGAAGATAAAATACAGGAATTAGACAAATGTTGAGATACAGAGTTGTTCTTTTTTGAATTCAAGTCCTTATTGAGTTTATTTAATGGCCTTGATCATTATGTATTGCCAATGACGAAAATAGACATTCTTTAACGCAATTGTGAATTCTGATAGTGGTATGGTAAATGAAAGGATGAAATGCAACGAATAGAAACCGTATACCGTCAACTGGGGCAACATGCAACAATTTTCAACTTCAATAGCTTCTAAAAAACTTATGTTCACAGTTAATCGTATCCTTTATGCATCAAAAGTTTTAAGGATGCTGGGACATCAAATTGGCGTTGTTAAAAAAATTATTGGTTTCTTCAGTTATTTTTAATTTTCTAAAAACATGCGATTTTCACCCTTCTTAGAAAATGGGGTAACTTGCAACAAACTTTGTTTTTAATGAAAAATCTTATGAACACGTACGAAAATTCATAATTTTTAATATATTTGATATGTCTTAAAGACCATTACGCGTGACAACACCAATTGCAGTAGTTTTTGGGTCTGTAAAAACAAATTTTCACATTTTTTTCTTAAATTAAAGATGCTGCATACATTTAGGGGTTAAATAAAACTACGAAAAATTCTAAAAGCTGAAATCATAAAAATAAATGTTTGGATGAATGAAATTTAAATGTTTACAAACGTGTGATTCAAAACATTCATATTCTAACACTTGGAAACGAGATTTACAAGATATTTCTTTGATTTGCATTTTGTTGCATTTAACCCCAGACACCTAACTGAATATTAAAAATATTAATTTAGAAAAATTGGGTGATTGTTCGAAAAATATTTTTACACCAAGAATGTTGGTATAATATGAGGAAACCTGTAAAAAGTTTGTAGGTAATTTTATCAAGCCGATCCGTCATACTGGGTAAAGTTTTTTTCAGCATCAAAAAATGTTAAAATTTGTACATTTATTGCTCGATTTTTTAAATTTTACATAAAAATAAAAAACTTAAGACAACTAGCTTAAGATGCGAGAAATTATGTCATAATCATTTTGTTATCATTAAAAGATAGCTTTATTACAATACATTAAATTAAAAATTGATTCAATGTAGTGTTATATAAATGTTGCATCGAACCCCGCTTTTGCATGATGCCCCGTTTGACGGTATGTAGTGAGTGAATGAAAAACATAAATTTTCGAAGTCTAACATAGTAACTAAATAAAATAAAGTAACTAGCTATTGGCCAGATGCAGTAAAAATTATTTACCCCCATTTTGAAAATCTCATTTTAAGCAAAAACTTCGTTGTTAAAATATTGAATTCTATGGTTTTTTCCAATAATTCAGAAATAAAATTAAACGTGATAGAGTGCACAGTATTATAAATCACGAGAAATACGAATCATTGTCAACTGTGAATAGGATCTGTATCTTTTTTCACTGATGGCTCAAAAAAGAATAAAGATGCTGGTGCCGGAATTTATTGCTCAGAGGTAAACATCTCGATTCCAATGAGATGTTGGCCAACAGTCTTTGAAACAGAGGTCCATGCGATTTACTCTTGCGTGGAATTTGAGGATGTATAGACATTAGAGTGTCCCAAAATTGCATAACTTCTGGGAATCTGGGGGCTCACCCTCCAAATGGTAGATTATGATGTGTAGAACAAACTTTTGTATTGGCCCGACTAAAAAAAATCATGTTTAGAGGTTCCGCCAGCGCGATCTTTGAAAAAAGTCCACTTTCAAAAGATTTTATTTTAAATAAATTCTGGGTCCAAAAATTTTCTTAAAATTTATATATTTTATATTTTTTTCAATTTTGTTCGAGTTAAATACTACACGTAAAAGATGAAAAATGAAAAAAAAAAATTGTATCTAAATGTAAAACACGCAAGCTATTTCCAAGAAAAAAAACTTTCAAAAATTTTGTATTCAACTGACCAAAATGTTCATCAAGCGTAAAATATTTTTGTTACCAATGCCATCAAAAGATGCGGATTTGTGTGCACTTAAACTTTGCTGAACTGAACATGTTGTTTGTATCATCGTGTGACGAGCTATTCACGGTTTAATCCTTAATAAAAATCACAATTTAGGATATTAGGATAGGATTTTTATTTAATTTATCAAATTTGTATTAATAAAAACCTACTTTAAAATCAAACTATTTGCAAAAAAAGACTTGAATGATTTAAGGGAGTCATCAGAAAACCATATGTCAAATTTGAGCGGAATCGGACAACAGGAAGGGGTTGCACTAAATCTCAAGTGTGAAAGGGATTCTCTGACATAGTGTTCTAAAGAAGCATAAAAAACTGGTTTTTCATCATACATTTTTTCTTCACCAATCGATTGCTTTATTATGTAGATTTTATTAAAATTTCATTTAAGACTAACATTTCATCTGAAGACTCCATTGGACTTAAAACAAAAAAGTTATGGCTGTTCAAAAATATTTTACGCTTAGTACACATTTAGGTCAGTTGAATACAAAATTTTTGGACCAAAAAAATTTTTTTTCTTGGAAATAGCTTGCTTGTTTTACATTTTGATACAAATTTTTTCCATTTTTCATCTTTTACGTGTAGTATTTATCTCAAACAAAATTAGAAAAATATAAAATATATAAATTTTTTGAAAATTTTGGACCCAGAATTTATTTAAAATCAAATGTTTTGAAAGTGGACTTTTTTTCAAAGATCGCGCTTGCGGAACCTCTAAACATGATTTTTCTAGTCGACCCCATACAAAAGTTTGTTCTGCACATCATAATCTAACATTTGGAGGGTGAGCCCCCAGAGTTATGCAATTTTGGGACACCCTAATAGACATGATAATACATATATGTATATTCTCTGACAGTCAAGCAGCGTTACAGGCTCTAAAATCTCCAATGTGCAGCTCAAAACTAGTTTGGGATTGTATTAATGATTTAAATCAATAATCAACACAAAACCAGGGGAACCATTATTGGGTTCCAGGTCACCGCTGCATAGAAGGAAATGAAAGTTCGGATATACTGGCTAGGAGAGGATCTGAAGGGCCAATAATGACTTGGCCCGAAACTTTCTTTGGAGTATCAACTTGTGCATTTAACAGTGAATTAAAAACTTGAGAATATTTAAAAATAAAATTTAAATGGTTTGTGGCTATTGGTGCTAGGCAATCAAAAAGATTCTCAAAGCTGGACCCAAAGAAAACTCGCGATCTTTTGAGCCTGTCGACATGTGATCTAAAACAGTTACAACTGGGCATTGTCCATGTAATTAAAAAAAAATGGCAAACTCAGTAATGAGATGTGCCGGTTCTGTAAAATTGAAGTAGTAGAGCACTTAAAATGTTACTGTGGATATGTTATGCACATGGACTAAAAGTTCTTGATAAGCGAATTCTAACACCCGATGATATTTGAAAGATGAAGGCTAGCAAGGTGGTGGAATTCATAAGAAATACCATCCCAAACTGGAATAAAATTTTCGATTTCGACTACAACTGACATCTCAGTCAATAATGAAGTACGAACGTGATCAGACAAATATTGAATTGGGTTATTCCACAGTAGATCAAATAAATTGCAAATAAATAAAAAAAATAGCTCATACAAAAAAAACTGTGAATAAGAAAAAAAATCGTATACCACAAACTTTCACATCAAAACGAAAAAAAAGGTGCCTCTTAAGCAAAATTTGAATAATTTTATCTTTATTTTATGGGATAACAAGTCTACTTTGCAGATCAATAATGATTATTCTCATTAATATACTCATAAATAGATTATATTGGATTAAGGATATCGAGCCCAAATAAATAATTATGTCACACCAATTTCAGTGCAGTAGTGCTTAGATTGGGGTTTTTCCACAAACATTTAAAACATTTCATACATTTTTTTTAAGTTTAAGAAAAGAGTAGTTTCGAATGTTTTATCTATATCCAAAGAAAAATTCGTCCGAGCATATTTTGAAAGCATACACAAGGCAACGAAATTCATATTTTTCCGAGGTGCAAAGATTTTTTCAAAATTCAATGATCAACTTTTAAAGATCAAGAGTGGACTTGTGATATAGCTCTCTTGGCAAGTCAGTTGCCTTCTGAGTCGATGTCCGCGAGTTCGAGTACAAACATAAAGATCGAACACAGTTGTACCGGATAATTTGTCAATAACTGTCCGCCTACTGCAACGTTGATATAAAGTCACAAATGCCATGAAGATGGTAAAACGACTATAATAAAATAACGAAGACCTCGAGTAGTTATGAATTCTGAGAAAAATGTTATAGAAATTTGTGAATTCTGCAATATACGAGAATTTTGATGAAATGTTAAAGAAGAAATCTATGAATTTTAAAAGCTCACGCGCCATATCACCAAAACCAGAGGCGATGGACAAAATCTGACGAATGATTTTACTTCAGATTGTCCAAATCTTCCAAAACCAGTTATTAACAAACTGCGGACCAACTACGAGATATCTCGTTGTTTCGCTTATCACAAGTGCGCTTCACTGAGAAGCATAACTCAAATGTGTGTTTATTCTACATAATTGTAGACAACACTTTCGATAGCTCAAAGATACTAAATTTGACTATTTTGTTCCAGTCGATTCTTAGAGAGAAAATGCCAAATTTTGGTGTTTTCGAGCTTAGATTTCTTTGCAGGAGAACAATCCTCAATTTAAAAATTAAACTACTTATTTGTATTGTAGTTTCGTAAGTAAATTAAGGGTTTCTCAAAATTTTTCAAATCACAAAATGACACAAATAGAGCACCTAATCAAGAGCATTATTAAAAATGATTTCCAGACAGGATAAACTGTCACTAAGAACTGTATTCGAAAAAAATGCAACACTATGTTTTTTGAATAACTTTTGAATGCATGGATGGAAATTGATGAAATGTAATGTGTACGTGTACAAAATGACAATCTGTCAAGTGGTTTTTGAGATAGTATCCAATATTGAAATTCATTGTAAAAATTTTTAGGGCAGGATCGAGAAAAATCCAGAAAAGGCTCAGTGGGAGACTCAGAAACAGCTGGAAATCAACTATTCGACCAAAGTTCACATGGTAAACCGTTTAAAAAGTCCTAGAGGACCCAATAGTGAGCAAAAATTCGGATAAATCAGCCCCGTTTTTTCAGTTTTACTTGTGTGCAGATACTGATAGAAATTAATTCATATCCAAATTATCATAAAGATAACTTGACCAGCTCAAACCTGTGTAGGGGAATAAGGTGGGACCATCATTATCATCATAAAAGTGTAGATTATTGATTCCAAGAAGTGAGAGGAATGTGAGAGGTTTTTTTCAAGCTCAATCCGAAAATATGAGTAGAGGAAGTGATTCAAAAGTCAAATTTTTCTGACTGATTCGTCTAGCTGACTTATATTGTAAATGCAGTTGAAATCCGAAGTTTTCGCGCTGGTGATTGGCAACCTTGCCAACCAGCGACGATTAACAATTCTTCAAACACCTCGGCGATTGTCAACCCGTTCTTTTGTTTGGTTCCGACACTCGGAAGATGTTTGAAAGATGTCTGGTCAACATGAAATGTCGTCAGTGAAGTCGCCATCGCTGATGTTGACGAAAACTCCGGTTTGGGGATTCAGCGACAATAAATGGCCTCACTTTATTTCAAGGTAGAAAAGCTGCTCACCGACAAAATAAACAAAATACGGTGTTCAAATCGTGTGCAACATATTTAGACTGCTTGTGGGGAGATATTTTGAAAAAAAAAATCGTAATGGACAGCAAAACAAGCTCTTCAGCGGTCATCTGACAAGTTTTCCTCTTGTGGGACGAAGCACGCTTGGCCTACTATTGTATGGTGGTAGCTACAATTCTATCTGTATCTACCACTGGCAAGGTAGTAGACCCGCGAGGAACAAAAAGATAAAATGTGATGAAAAGTTTTTCAAATTAAAACTACCCTTCCGCTCATTTTCACTCACTCATTTCCGCTCATTTTCACCCACTCACGGCAGCAAACACCGCTCATTTTCAACATCTTTCACCTTATTCTAATCTTCTATCCGTCTATGATCTTTCAATTCTTAAAATATTCTTTCTCAAAGAGTATAAAATTTCACCTATATAGCCGATAAAATAATTTCACATTGTTCAAAATTATTTTTATGAAACTTGTTAAAAAAATTTCGTATTGGATGCATAAATAAGTAAAAAAAAACCGTGCCCGGGCCGAACTTTTCTCAAATTTTGTTTTAAGTATCCGGGCAAACTCGGGTACACACCAGCAAGCTTACCTCATCAAGTTTTAAAAGTGCTCGAGGACATGAAAGATTTTTAATTTTTTGGGGTCTTTCAACCCTTACAAAGTCGATACCTAATCAAGTTTATGATTGACATCACAGATTGTATAAAATGGAAACGAAATATTTTTTGTGTATTTTAAGTGTAATGAGACTAAATTATTTAAATAAAAAATTTCAATCGTAAGCAATTCTGAGTGATGAATGTGACGGAGTTCAATGAAAACAGAATTTTACCCATTTCTGCGTTGCGTCACATAGCTTTTCCATCAATTTATAAATAACTTTTAGGTTTTACAACTTTTATGGACAAATTATACATACCCTAACTCTAAACAAGTTTGTCCATCATCAGCGTCACAACAGGGCAGTTTCAAGGTTTTCAGAATATTGAACAGTATTCAACATTTCTGCTATACGATGCAAAAAAATAATAAGAGGCGTTCAAAAAAGAATCATATCGTGTGAAGTAGTGAACTCGCTTCCAATTTTGACCAGCTTATAGTTCTGTCTGGGTTGATATTTTTTTCATGAAATTTTCACAAAATCTAGTTCAACTATCTTACTAACACTCCATAAAATTTGAAGACTGTACTATGCCAGGGAAAAAGATATAGCTATTCTCGTGAAAGATAGCTCCCAGCATTCGCAGCATTTTTGACAATTTTCATTAAAAATACTTGAAGTTTAGCTAAAATATGCAAAAATGATTGATCTAGTGCTTGGCAGAGTTTCATCAAAATTTATAAGCGTGATAAAAAATGGGACCGGTTTGAAAATGAGGTTCATTATCGCCCATCAGGAGGCGATTTCATTATTTTTTAGACAGATGTTTGTATGGAAAATATTGCAATTAATGTTTTTAAGATTTTTCTTCTACAAATCCAAAAATTTACACCAAACATGTTGGTAACTGATTAAAACTTCATTCCTGATTTGTTTAGAAAAGTTATTGAGAAATAACATTTTTTTATACGAAACCAATGGTGCTGTTAATAGGCCTTTGCACAAAGTTGATGGCCTCGGTTAATCGCGGAGTAGCAACCATTGGCGAAGTAGAACTTGTTCTGCCTAGCCACGCCAGCGATCATGGAATTGGAAATGCATAAGTTGAGCAAAGTATAATCAAATATGTTATCTGAAGTTTAAAAATGATCATATCTAAGCATATCATATATCATCAAATCTGAATACTTTTTTTTTCGTTGTATAAACATATATACACAGCATTTCCAGTTCGATAATTTAAGGTGGATATGAGTAGTCAACCAAGCTAAGCTAAACCAATGGTGCTGTTATGGGTCATTCCTATATTTCAAGAGAAAATTTATCAAAAAAATCATGATTTTGCTGCTGTTTGAAGCATTCAGATGGCAAAATATGTAATAACAATTAAACAAATTTCAAAAAAAAACATCTTTCCCGGCCAAAACAATTTAACGTAGTTCAATGGTTGTCTGAGCCTGTACGTACAAGTTCCCAAATGCGATCGAAAATTCATGATCGCTTAATTTGATTCAATTTTACCTTGAGTCCTATCCTCGTCGTAACTGACATTATAAACCTTAAGGCACTGACATATTCTACATGGTTGCCATAAGGCACTGCGAAATTTCTGGAAGTTGCATATCATGAACTGGGAGCTTAAAAAAAACATTTTTAATATTCCACGTGAGTAGCGAAAAAGATTCCCTAGTTTTTTTTATAGGGTCCATTAATATTCCAATAGAGTAGACCTACTGTCATCTATTGTTCTTGAACGAAAATTCAAAGTAAATAATGGAAAAAATATATCTAAGAATCTATAAGTCTAACTAAAGAGACGACTAGTAACGAACAAGTGAAACGTGAATAGAATGAAAATGCAAAACCATATTAACGACTGAAATAGTGTGAAGTGTGTGAAAAATGACAATAACGGAGTAAATGTATGCGTGTGAATACAACTAAGGAAACGAAAGAAGATGAAGACAAACTAAGGGAAATAATAATATTAAAAACAACAATAATAATAATAATGATGCATGAATGATGAAAAAAAAATACCTCGTTGCGCGTTGGTGCTTGCGGTTGCGGTTTTGGCTTATCAATGGATTCGTCAGATGAAGATGATTCTTTCTTTTTGACAACCTCTTTAATGATCAATGCTTTAGGTGGTGGATAGCGGGGTGGTGCCTTAATTACTTCAACAAAGCTATCCGGAACGTCTACGGGGAGCTCACGATGCGGACCGATCTCATACTCGGGTGGCCCAAGGTCGCCCGAAGAGGAGCTCCTTGTGCTGAGTGAACCTCTTGAGGCTTTCAGATAGTTGATCGAGTCGAACCCGATCGACTCACAGACCGATCCCAGCGAAGACGACCCCTTGCTCGAGTTCTTTTTGTAAAACTCATTGCTACTGTCGAGCGAGGACGAATTTTTATCGCTGAACCCGTCAAGAGGTTCCAACTCCAAGGAGACACCTCCGTTTACATGTTTCGGTACTTGTGGCATGGCATTGGTGGTGACATGATTTACCTGTGTTGTGCTGCGTGGTGGTGGATATCGTGGCGGTGTTTTGTTGCGAGCTATGAATGATTCAGGTACGTCTACTGCCATCTCCCGATGTGGTCCTAAAATGGATGATAAATCGGTTCTATAATCTATAGATGGCTTTAGGGGGGTTAGGGGAAAATTCCAACTAATTTCAACACACTCACCATTATCCTGATTGGCCGAAATCATATTGTACATTTCAAAGTCCTCCTGATAGTCATCAATGGGCAAGCTGGGCTTCAGGGTATCATCACCGCCTAGGACGACGATGCTGGAGCCGGAACGGCGACGGGTCCTGTAGGGCAGGCGAGAAAGAGAGCAAAAACGGGAGAGATCGTTAGAGGGCGGTGTTAATTGTCTGCATTCCTGAAACCAACTGCAAATGCAAAACAAACGCGACGGGCATGATTTACATTTTTCATCAAAAGCGTTGCTGTGTGTATCGTAATAATGGAAACAGATTGAGGCGAGGGCATCATCACAAGTCGTGCCAGTGAGTAGGTACTAAAGTACAAATTGTGATTGTGTCGGCAGACGTATAGAACATGTCCCTAAATATGTGTAGCTAATGTGTGTGACGATACACAGCACAGCTTTAACGTCTGTCATGTACAGACTAACTAGGTACATGATAGATACTGGTTACTGGAAAGGGGGTGTATTTTTGCCCATGACGAACGATTAGTAGGTTAGGTTAGTACACAGGTCATCCGGCAGCATCATGTGCCGTGCGTTTTACTGCTTGATAAATTTTAGGGAAGCCGTGCCGGCCTAATAGATAGCAGAGATGGTATCGGTTCGGGTCACAATTACGATTCCATCGTTGTGTACACTACGAGGCATTACAGAAATGTTTGCACGGTACATAAATAATTCTAATCGAGCGCGTGGCAGATTATGCTGCCATCATCACATTCCGCTAGCTAGCTATAGCTACTTTCTGTGGAAGGTACAGAGCGAGTAATTTAATAGCTGACACTAGCACATAATTTTTTCGTCCAGAACGTGTAAATCATAGCGCTGAGTTGCTGGTAGGTACGACTACTTGTCGTCGCCAAGAAGCCTAAAATAAACTCGGACAGATTTGAATTTTTCAGCTTATACTACTCCAGCTTCTGAATGGAAAAAAAAATCTGGAACAATTTCCAAAAATTTAAGTACCTTTAAACTTTTTACGAAAAAAAATTCCACACAAATAATTTTCAAAATACAATAAAATCATTGTCGAAGTCCACCCAATAGTTATGTTGAGAATTTTGTTTTATTGATTGGATACTATAGGCTGCGTCCGTTTAATTATACTTCCAATGAAGTATAAACCAACCCTGCTGTTACTTTGACACTTCAAGCACTGACTAAATAAGTCAGAGCTTCAAGCTTGTGCAGTATCGTACATTGTGATTCACTCGAATTTTTTCAAGTTTTAACTAAAAACACATTCAAGAGGCTTTGAAATAATATCACAACTGGAATATTTAGATGATGGCAAAATAATATTAAGTAGGGGAAAGTCGGGTTAGACGGACACAGCGGGTAAAACGGACACTTCCAATATTTCGAGAATTTCAATGTTTGGCACTAATCTAATGATGGGAATATGTTCGCCTGAGTGTATCAACACTTTCGAGACCCTTTGCTTATTTATAGCAAACAAGGTCCAATAATAGTAAACAAAACAAACAAAATGAGAATCCATTATTTGATGTAATTTTCTCTCCTCATAAAATAGTTCATAACTTGCAAAATTTTCGAAAATATCAACAGTTTTCAAAGGAAGAGTGTTTATTAGGCTTCTTTTTAACCATATGGAGGAAAATCAGCGAGATTGGGTCAAAAAGCTTGAACATCAATCGTTAAAAAAAAAAGTTGCTAAGGCGGGTAAGACGGACACCTCAAGGTCGGGTAAAACGGACACATAAGTTTCTCCAGGTATTCTAAATTTTTCATCGGTTTGATCCTCCATATGCCTTTAGAAGACCTTGGCAAGAGCAATTGACGGTCGAAAAGCACTCAACATCTCAAACAGGCCATAAAAACTGTAAAAACAGGATCTCCGGTGAAGAAAGCGCCTATAAAATACGGAATTCCGAAACCACTCTGTTTCGCTTCTGGACTCGGACCAGTTGGTTTAAAAACGTTTTCTTATACTAAACTCACAAAAAATTCTACATTTACCGCAATTTTTGTGGTAAAATGTACCTTTTCTGAATAGTGTCCGTTTTACCCGACCATTTTTGAAAAGTGTAATTTGCAAGCATTTTTTTTTGATGGCTATAAACACAGTCTTGATGAAGGAAATTTACTAATTCCAGTCGTTAATGCGATAGCAAACAACCTAAACGCCCATCTGCATGAAAACTGCGATGAAAATAGCAATATCTGGTTTTCTATTGCGATTCTACCTTAGGGTGTCCGTCTTACCCGACATTCCCCTAACAATGTTTTCACAACTTTGTTGTGCAGTTCCTGACCGCTAAGAATAAATTCAAACGTTAAATACAAGAAAATTATTTTCAATAGTGAAAAAAAAACCTTCAATTTATATCGTTAAAATTTCTTCAAATTTAAGTGTGGGTTACAAAAACATCTGGACTAAATCTGGATTTTTTAAAAGACAGGAATGTAAGTGCGGAACTTCGCACCGATTCAATTTTAACATGATTGAAATTTAGAGAAATCTTTGTTATTACATACTATACAGTAGACTGAGTCGATTTGGGTTCATTTTTGAATATCTCAAACCCTGGGGTCTTCAAAGCTTCCTTTTGGTCCAAAACTCATCCATGATTTTTTGCAGAATTTTTAAGTAACGTTTACATGAGTAAATTTGAACTTTTAGGTTTGTATGGGAAAATTGAATATTTTGTACTGAAAAATCAACATCATTTTTGTATCTTCTGTGGAACCGAGCCTGCTAATGGTTTTTGTGCCAATTTATAAATTTCTTACAGGAAATTTTCTGCTGAACAACTTTGTCGAATATCATAACTTAGTATCTTTTTAGACAAAAAAGTTATTAGCTCTTTAACAGGTGTATGTCTTTTGGCATTGATAAACTTGAAATTCTATTGACACCGCTGCTGGGTGCCTAGCGAAGTATTGCAAGACTTCTTTTCATGCCATACTTCGTGGAGCACAAGCAGGGGTGTCAATGGAATTCATGGTTTATCAATCCAAAAAGACATACACCTGTTAAATAGCTAATAACTTTTTTGTCTAAAAAGATACGAAGTTATGATATTCAACAAAGTTGTTCAGCGGAAAATTTTCTGTAAGAAATTTATAAATTGGCACAAAAACCATTAGCAGGCTCGGTTCCACAGAAGAAACAAAAATGATGTTGATTTTTCAGTACAAAATATTCAATTTTCCCATACAAACCTAAAAGTTCAAATTTACTCATGTAAACGTTACTTAAAAATTCTGCAAAAAATCATGGATGAGTTTTGGACCAAAACGCAGCTTTTTAGACCCCAGGGTTTGAGAAATTCAAAAATGACCCCAAATCGACTCAGTCTACTATACAGTGTTTAAAATGAACAAGTTTTTCAATCAACCAGCTATTGGCGCTGTTCCGACTACTCTCGAGAACACTTTTCAAAACTTATAGGGGGTGCATGAGCCAAATTTGTCAGAAGTATAATAAAAAAAAGGTCCGGAAACAGTTTGTAAGGGAAATGAAATGATGTTTTTTTAGCGGCTCACCACACTACCCCACACAAAAAGGCTCAATTGAGCCCCTGATAATGGACGCTACTGTTCTCAGCAGGCTTGGCAGCAAAATGATAATAAAAGTATGCTGAAAAGTGAAAACACCAATATTTATTACGTTATGCGAGGAAATGTACATGTGATTCAACTTAATTTACTACAACATGAATCTCAATGGAAAATAATTTCCTTTGAAGAGGTTCATTATTCGATATTTACAATTACACTATTTATTTTTTGCTAGTTTTATCAAGTTATGTTCACTAATTGAATAAGATCAAATACAAAGTTGAAATTTTTTTTTGTAAGTATAATGATATTCGATATTAACGCTACAAATGCACAAACCAAACGGGAAACAAAGCAAAGACTGGTTGATGATCGACTTTTTTGATGGTTTCATTTCTTCTTTCAAAAACTGTACATCACTTTGGTTTTGAACATGGAACGATTGGTTATATTTGTAATTTCAACTGAGGTGTTATATTGAGTTAATCCAATACACAAAATACATTTTCGCCCTAATGATGTTGTAAATCGGCTTCGCTGCAAGAAATCTGACTGACGAGTGTTATTCGTTCGCAACCCGATAGTAAAATGGAGGTTTTGAATACTTTAAATTGAGTGTAGATTATCATAGAGCAGAGACTTATATAACAGTTTGCAAATCATAGAGTTCAGCTATTGGAAGAACGTTTCGTTTTCTAAAAGAGTTTAGGTGAAGGGTAGGAGTAGGGAATAACCAAGAGAGCTTTAAGATGTTTTACAAGCATCTATTCTGGAGCGTTCGAAGCTTCCGGAGGCAAGGAGGCTCTTTCTCATATTATAATAATGTAGTTTAAATAAGTGAATGATAAAACATAAACAGAACATGTTGTGGAACTAAATTTCACAGGGAACACTGCGAAGAGGAGTAATTTTTTTCAAGTGTTCAATGTTACGATTCCAAGAGAGAGTTTCATATAAGTAAATTTCTTAATATATGAAACAACTAAGTCTCTCAATAGTATTTCCACCCAAAGCTGGATCATTAGTCCGAAGTAGTTTTTTTATGTGCAGAACGAAACAACATGTATTTGGTTTTTGTATAATTCAGTGAAAGTAGGTTGGAATTGAAATATTTTGAAAGCAGTTTTAGGTCATCTTCAATGTGCTGAATTATAATGGAGAAGTAGGCGATGGTTTGTTGGTATAGCAGGTGTTTTTATTTCACTCAGTCATGGTGAACATTGAATTTTTGAAGTTTAAGTAGTTTCTTATTGTAAAATGGTGATTTTTTTCTTGAATTAGTGAATAATACATAGTGATCAATGATTGCATGTTTCATTATTTGTGCTCGACCTGATTCTCCGTTGATTTCGTCCACCTCCAGCAGTTTCTGAGAATTTTCAGGAGCCTACAAATTTTAACATTCTGAAATACCGTTTATTCATTTATGAAGAGACGTGAGGTCATCTCTCGCAATTTGCGGGAGTGCAGGGGAGTTTTTTTTCTCTTGTGCAACCTAATTTAATTTAATTGACGGTAAGTATTGAATGATTTGATTATATTCGTTATAGTTCAAATCTATGACGACACATTGGAATTTTTTGGATACTGTGTCAGTCGTGGATGTGTACTTTCACAATTATTCCGCAAAATGTTTTGGAAGAGTTGATTTAAAAAGATTTTGTGGTGATACTAATTTCTTTCTCTGATCTTCCAATATTTATTTTCAAGAGCGAGTAAAGGCCCTGTAGCCAAAGTCAATGACCAAAAATGATGGTGCACAACAATTCAAAACATTTAGATTGTTAAACGTTTAGTAAAATGATTATAAAGCTAAATTTATCAATGGATTTAATTTATGCTGCAATGTTTTGGATTTTTGTGCAGAGAAATCTCATTTCCACCCACAGAAGGACGTACAGTATCAAGGAGCACTGTCAATGTGCTTCCAACATGAATTTTTCAAACATTTTAAAATCAAGGAAACGTATGGTACTGTTGTCCACGTTTCTTCCTCCCTGTGTTCCAGTTGCATGTGTGTCCATTACTGCACAGTGGGCTGGCCAAGTTGAGATGAGTAGTACACAGCAAAAAAAATGTAACGATGGACGATGTAATTTCTGGGGATTACGGATTTCTCTTGCAATAATACATCTAAATGATGTACACAACTCGAATACGTCGTGGAGTGTAATATCACAACCTTCTATGTGATATCGCATCAAGTAGTCAATGTTTTCCTTTGTTGACGTTCAAATTTGATTTCATTTCAAAAATTAAGAAACGGATTACGGACCTCAGCTGTATTTGTTTGGCTTGTAAGTACTACCAAAATTAATCAAAAATACAAGCAAACTCACAGCTTGAAAAATAATTTCATTATTTTTCATTTTTTTAGGAAATTTAGCCCATATGGATCAGCAGTACGAAACATATTCTTCATCTCCAAACAGACGGGTGCATCAAGACAATGTAAAATTAGGTCCTTTTTGCGACTCAAGTTATGTGCAGGTATTTGATGTAATATCGCATTACTTTTTTTGCTGTGTACCTAAATGTACTTTTACTACTCACCGGGATGCTGACAATATCTGGCTGTGTTTGTAACATAAGCATAATTATCTTCAATGTGCTGGATTATAATATGTGAAGTTTCTGAATAAAAATTGCTATATTATCGGCAAATAAACGTGCTGTGTCTTTATGTAGAAGGTTGCATAAATCATTGACATTAAGAGGAAAAGTAATGGCTCGATATTACTTCCTATATCAACATTTCTTAATTCGCTTCTTGTATTTCTTGATTTAAATAACCAATTCACCACATTACAGTATTGCTTTTTGAATGAGAAAATGTTTTCACAATTGAAGTTCACAAAAGCATATCATCCTCGATTAGAAACATTAATCATGATAAAAATTGTAGGGAAGCTACTGCGTGTTTGTCAATATATAAATATTGAAACTGCAAACAAGAAGTAACGTATGACGTATGGATGATCACATTATGTATTAAATTGTTTGGCTTTACGCACAAATTTGTTCTTGTTTAATAAATCACACATCATGTGGGATATTGAAAAAAAAGGGTAAACGCTTAAAATCGAACTCACTCAAAAATTCATATTTTTTTCAAAACAAAATACACAGCAAAAAATTTCTAAAAGTATACGGAATCTAAAACACATC